>NC_050190.1:6291506-6591506 GCF_008315115.2 Sander lucioperca | reverse complement strand
AAGGTTATATGGGAGCCAACATAATAGCAAAGGCCAGTCTATTTAGTTATGTTGGGGATTTTCAGTGTACAGCACTGCTGGGAGAGATGACTTTCCACTCTGTATGAAACAAACACCCTGCCAAGCCTGGCAACAGACAATGTACTGCAGAGATGTGATATGTATAATAATGGAAGCAAATCAAGCTTGGACCCCCCCCCCCCCCCCCCCCCCCCTTTGGCTTTGAAAACACTACAGGGGAGATGTTAACTGAAATCTCTTTCTACTCCAAGGTCAACACTTTGTTGCAAAGAGACAATAAGGATGTAGACTAATTTGCCCTCTGTTTTGACACAGTTAAATTGTTTTGAGAAGCTTATTAAGGTGAAAAGAATAAAATAATAGAAAAGGTATTTTGGCAGTTTTTCAGCATCTACTGATGATACAAGTAACTTATGTAACTCTGCATCTTTTTGAAGAAAACGTTTTTTGGTAGCGCCTGTGAGATGAAGGTCCCTCAGATTATTCATTCGCTTTCACTGCTTCACTTCACTTAATGAAATTATCTCAATAGGTTTTCCTCTCCTTCCTTGACTGCCCCCTGTATTCAATTCACATATCTATTTGAGCATGTAATGAAATGAAGTTATTACTGCTATCAAATAAGTTCAGCGATGTAATGAAAGCCAAAAATTATCTCAATTTGTGTTGTGATTCACCAAATTGAATTAATCATCGTGACAAATAAAATGGACAGGAGTGTATATACATACAAACGAGTCACATTGTAGCACTATCTTACGCAGGGGTGCACAGGTGAAATGTGTTTCATTGACGTGTCTGTTATCTGATCTTGTGGGGTCCTTAAGGTTGCCCACACAACATTTATATTATCTTCAAGATGAATGAAATGCCAGAAAGTAATTTTGAGTTTAATGGGAAGCTGTGGCAGTGAAGGCAGTGTAATCTGCCACCTTGACACAAGGCAACAGATTCACAAATCTAGACATTGTAATTTCTTTAAAGAATTAGAAGCTGAGGTCAGCCCTCGTGTCACGTTAAGGAAGTGACATGCTCTAAACTCAATATAATTTGTGCCCATTCATTTGTAAAATGTATTCAGATCTCAACTGAAGCCTAGCACAGAGTGGACAGCTCTATGATTTGCCTATCCAAGATTTTTCTTTTGCTCTGAGGCAAACATTTGTTGTTGCATCTGTGTCGCTGGGCTTGTCTGAGATGGAGGGGAAAGGAGCGTTTAATGCTGCATCGCTGGAAAGTGCTGCAGGTGGCCCAGGATTTTAAGGGGTGGGATAAAAACATTTCAAAAGTGCATCTGCAGAGAGAAGAGAAGTATGTGACCATTAAGTATTACATTACATTAAAAAATGAATGCTGCTAGTGAAAGCTGGCTAATAATAGCACCTATGCAACATATAGCCTGTAACATTCTAAACACAACAGTAATAACACCTAGCATTCATGCACAAAACATGTGTTCGCAAAAATAAAACCTGCTATAAACATAGGAGAGATTCTATGTTTTTCTTACGGTGCACATTCATAAAAAGGCACTGCTAAACATACTGTATATAAAGAAAGCAGTACCATATCATAATAAAGATTAGTCTAAGGGAAATAACAGTATACATACAGTATAATATAAAGATTAGGGCAACAATTCAGAACTTGTGAACCTACATGATGTCATGCAGTTAAAAAAACATGGCAGGTCTTTTAGGGCTTTGTGAACTATGATCAGACAGGGAGTGAGTCAGTCAGAGAGAATTTGTGTTTGTATATGTGTGATGGGATCGGCTGTGCATATACAGTATGGCGTGTATGTGTGTGTGTGTGTGTGTGTGTGTGTGTGTGTGTACCTGTATATGTGCGCATGACTTCACACAGAGACAGATGTGATGCAACGTTTGCGAAACCTTTTTCTAGACTTCTTCAAACAAGCCAGTGTAGGATTTCTCGCTCTAATACACCATTCAAGGGTATTTGATGTGAAGCCCCCTCACTCCCCCACTTGCTACGACTGACTCCATCTCTGATGACACTGAAAGAAACGTCTGCACTGTTGTTGTGTTTTCACTTCCTGACAATGTAGAATGTCTCCATACTAGTTCCTGTGAGGTCTTGCCTTTGACTTGCCTGCAGGGATTTTATTGTTCAATGAATTTGTTGTTTTCTGCCATATTTGTGATTTGATATTTACCTTCTGTTTCATATACTTTCACTTTCTCTTAAGGGACACTTCTGAATGCTTATTTGCTTCCTGAGATGAGAAGATCAACATCAATCTCATCTCCTTGCATTAAATACGGAGCTGTAATCAGAACCCTAGCCTAGCTTAGCATAGAGACCGGTAACAAAAGGGAACCACTAGTTGTTTCAAAATTACAATAACCAACACTTCTAAAGCTGACTTATTAACACATTGTATCACATTTGCACACACCTCTTCCATTATTGGTCTGTTGCATATGTTGTGTTGGAACAGCTCCACACGTGTCCAACATTCCTCCATATTACCAGTGCCCAGATCTCCCTACTCCCAGGCTCTTAGAGCTATTGCTCGAACTACAGATTGTCCTTCCGCATACGGACACAAAGAGCATAGAAGCTGATCGAGAGAGAGACAGGCGCCCCTCTCTCTTAAACTTAATCTAATTAAACTGTAAAACTAGACAGTGCTGATAAAATATAAGCCAAGGTGTGGTTTCTGTATTGCCTGCTTCTTGTCTAAAATGTTTTTAGAAACATATTTGAGTGCACTGTTTGACTGTAATACGAGATCGTTTGTTACCAGCTGTCCGCCATATTGATTCTGTTATGTGTTCGCATCACATCACCCACCAGCGGGAGGGTTTATTGGTCCAGTGTAGCGCAGTGCATTTATAGGTTTTCTACCTTTTGAGCAAAAGGAAACATCACAGCCCTTTTTCTCCATTTTCTCTGGCCATGTAGCACCAATTCAAAAAAGATGTTTGTGGCATTCTACTGCGTAGACACGCCAGTTATATGGAAAGACCCTCTTTCTAGCAGGAAAAATACTTATTTAATGCTGGGGCTACTGTGTCTGCCCCAGCATTAAATTTACTAGCTCTGGTGATTGGCAAGTATAGTCAGGGTGCGATTTTTCGGGGGGAGATGCGTGGGATTTTTCTCTTTGGTCTACATATCCCTGCCTCTGCTGAATTATTTTTATCCAGGTGGGGACGAACTGTATCCCCCCCCTCAAAGTGATCAATACTACTTCACCATTAGACCAAATATTATATACCTAAAATAGTATTTAAAAGTATTTAAACTAAGCACTGTAACGTGAACAGTTTAGTGCGATAGAACGATAAAATCTGAGCGCCAGTTGCTGGTTGTATTTAGCCGCTACAGAGCTCTGGACGCCGGCTACCAGTTGTTTAGCTGCCAACAGGTGACTGTGAGCCGGCTACAGGCACTGCCAGATGACAGTCCATTCATGGGCCATGATAGTGGAGTTCAGCCAGAAAAAGTGAGCATCATGCGTTGATGACAGTTAAGTTTAGGCACCAAAACGACAGGTTAAGTTTAGGAAAAAGATGGTGGTTAAAACACTCCGCTCTCCGGCTCTGATATAATTTTCCATTGGATATGGAAGTTAATAAAATAAGTGTCTTGGCATGGCTGGCCGAGTGTCACTATATCCATGGTATTGAAAGGTGGGGGTTTAATTCTTATTTTGTTTTGTTATGCATGATCAAAAAACACCCCCTGGGAGAAACAGTGCATTTTGGTGATCAACAATAAATGTAAACATAACTTTTGTTTGTTTACATGAAAACTCTATAGCGCACCTTTAACCAGCCCAGTCTCATGGCAGTTTGTGAAATTGTTACGTTATTGAATCTATTGATTCGTGAACAGGACACGATTATCGTGTCGTTTTTTTTGTGTGGTGATTACGAATTTTGATTTAATGTATTTAAATGGGAAGCATGTTTCGTAATCACAGCACGACAACGGTAGGGAGTAGTATGAAAAGCAGAAAATCCGCATAGGGAGGTTGGTCGGGGTGGTGGATGGGTCAAACAATACAGGAGACCGGGGATCGCATCCGGTGTGTTGCGGTTCCTTTCCGCGTTATTCTCTTCCTAACCACAACCGTCCCGTTGTTGGCGGTGTGTCCTGCGTGTGACAGTACCTTTCCCAGTTCTTCTTTTCCTAACCTCAACCGTCCCGTTGTTGTGGCGTTTCATGTCCCCGTTGTTGCGTGCCACAGAGACCGTGGATCATGTCAGTGTCATTGCAGTTCGTGAAATGGTAAGGTTCGAAAATCGTGACCTGTACACAAATTAATAAATCAAAATAACGTGACTATTTACGAACTGGCGTGAGACCGGGTTGCTTTAACACACACACCAGTAGCCTATGAGATCAGTATTGATCCTCTCACTTCAGTTCCCAGAAAGAAAGCCAATAGGTATATTCCTTAAAATGTTTAAGGAAGGACAACTGACCCCTCATGACCCTGGGATCACCTTTACTGCCCCCCCCCAAATTAATTAGTTCTATCTGTCATAACCCCATCACCTCTGACATTAAAATGCAAAATTCATGTTGATCATAAAAACAGCACACCAGAACATTTTCCACAGTCATTAGGAAACCCAGGTTCAGCTATTAATTAACCAGGATTAAAATATCTTGAGGGAATATTTAATGAAGTTTGACTGACTAAGCAAATTTACATCACATCTCTCATAATCACAAATGCGTATTACATTTATTGGCTAGGACAGATCGTTAATATGGATCTGTGGCCTCCTGAAAATTAGAATCAACATCTGATTTTCTTCTCTTAATAGCATCACACTTATTTAAACTGTTTTAATTAAAATGTTGGTGGGCATTACAAGCTCCTCATTATCTCCCACACAGGCATTTATTTCACTAATTGCGAGTGTAGGGGAATTCAACATTTGGTCCTGTTGTTTAAGAGGCAAATATTTATGATTCACACATTTTTATATTAATGAACTTATACTTCGAGTGCACTGCTTGATTAGATAACTCTGAGTGGTTATTGAACTTTATTTTTAATTGTACAATTACTTAATTGTTTCACTGACATTACGTTTCACAAGACTTACGTTCAGAAATAAAGATAATGTGTTTGTTAATCAGGTTTATAAAACTGCCTTTTATGTCTTGGTGCAAAACTAAATCCACAGCTTCCTCTCACACTTTGAGACAGTAGTCTATATCCACGACGTTCCACTTCCGGGATTGCTCCTTTGCCGCCGGAAATTTCCCTGGATTTCACTCTTTTCGGCCGGGTGTCCGGTACCTTCCGCTCTCTTTGTGTTGGAATTTTAAACTTCAGTCGATCTATGAGGACTATGGTTAACTGGTCCTCAGATCTCTGCAGGGTCAATCCAGACAGCTAGCTAGACTATCTGTCCAATCTGAGTTTTCTGTTGCACGACTAAAACAACTTTTGAACTTACACGTTCCACCAAAACAAGTTCCTTCCAGAGGCTATTTTGCAGAGGCACTGTGGTTCTGCCCGGTGCTTAGCGCAGCCAATGTCGATTGTGATTGGTTTAAAGAAATGCCAATAAACCAGAGCACGTTTTTCTCCGATCCCAGAATGCTGTGTGGACTCGCCAGACTCTCCTCTGCAGCGCTGTGCAGGAAGGCCCTGCAAAGCGAGACTAGAGAGACAGTGACCCAAGGCTACCTGACCCTGAGATTACCTTGTTCCAAATGTTTCCATGTGATTAGTCCCATATAGACTTTATAAAACAGAATAAGAGCTTTTGAGAAAGAGTGTCAGCAGGATGAAGCTTGTTATTTTCAACTCCCACAGAGAATCAGAAGAGCTTTGAGAACCTAAAATCGACCTAAGGAACGGAGCTTTTAAAAATTTGAGAGACCCTTGTCTAGCGTATTGAACTTTCCTCTGAATGCTTTCAGTTTGCCTTCACACACAGGAGCAGCAGTAAAATGTAAGTAGTCAAACCATGTCTTGTACTTTTTGCTACGTATGTGTGCACACCATACTTTGGGTTTTTGTCATAGCCCAGACTATGACAAATGGTCACCAACTGCTGATTTTGCTGCTGATGATCCTCAAGCGGCAATTTGTTCAGAATGATCCAAAAATCAGTAAGTCTGTGCAGGAATATAGATATCTACTTTACTTCAATCAATGATTATGTTGTTTTTAAACTGAGGTACATTAGTATTCTGGAGTGCACATTACCTGAAGGCAAAACATGCAGCCAATAAAAAGATTTCAGTCAAAATGGTGCTTCTCAAGCATGTTAAAACATAGGTGTGACTAAACTAATAATGAGCATACAGTTTGGGTGAGACTTCATGGGACGCATACCTGCAGAAGGGAGACACACAGAAAATTTACTTTTTTAAATGTGCAGGACACTGTCTTGGTAATCAATAGTTATTCTTATTTTGAGGATTAATGTGCTAAATCTTTTTTCTTTTGTTAGCTCAGACTAAGGCAATACAACATATGGATGCCCCTAAAACTGACAAAAAGCAGTAAAACGCTATCAGACAACATTTCAAAAATAATGATTGAATGTAACTGAATACATGACCAAATAATACTACTGGTTTTAATTAATAGTAAGTATTCACATGGAGTGTAAACATAAAAGTGTAAAAGTAAACATTTTAGCTGGCAAGCTAACAGCAACAAAGTTAGCTTCATCTTCAACTGCATGTCACTTGTCTTGAAAAGACACAATGGTATTGGACTTTAATTTGTCACAGTTCTACTTTACATTTTGTAGAAGTGTTTGCTTTAATGTCTCTTTTCTTCTAATGTCAAACTAAAGTCATGTTTTTCCTTAGCATTAGCTTGTCAGCTAAAATGCTTTACTATTACAAGTTTATGCAGTGATGCTACAGCAATATGAAGTACAGTTAATGGGTGATAACACAAAATGTAGTTTACTGAAGAACATTAGCCTACTTTAGATTGCCACTGCAACCTTGTCATAATATAAGCATATTGGAAATGGAAATGTTGGGTGGGAAAAAATTATCAAACTTGTGCTAACACCAAAAATTGTGAACACTAAGGAGTTGAAAAATAAAATTCAACTAGGGAAGATAAATATAAGAGCAAAATGAAAACATTTTTTATCAACTTATTGGAGCTAAATAAAATATTTTTTATCACCAACTGTTTGAATGTTACAAGAAAAGTATGACACTTTATATCTCGTTTTACTCTGTTGGAATTATTTAAAGCTATAGTGAGTATGTTTCTGTCGCATGTTTTTTTCCCATTCCGGAATGCTGTGTGGACTAGTCAGACCCGCTGTGGAGGAAGGTCTGGCAATGCAAGACTAAGCGTCTTTCAACTTATTGTTTTGGTTTTAGGGCCTGCACCATTACTGTTTTGGTTCACTCTCACCAACACCATTTCCAGCTGCTGCTTTCAGTGATAAAGCTCTGTTAAACCCACTGTACCCTACCTGCTCAGCAGAAAGACAAAGTTAGTGTCTTGCTGGTGAACATAGTGGTAACATTTAGCAGCTAAACGGCAGTCAAGAGCAGATAACAACGCATTGAACAAAAAATGTGGATACAAACTTTGACATTTTAAGTCAGTGTAGCATCCCATCACTCATAGTAAGTGGGTTTTCAAGGCCTTTAAAGATTGACCCCATGAAGAATTATATGTAATGACAGCAAAACTGTCGGCGCGTCCACATGATACAAGCCTTACGTGATCGCGCACACGCCCCCACCCCCACCCCTCCTCCACGCAGTTGCTAGTAGCCAGGAGGACACGGAGGATTTAAAAAAAGATGATGGAGGTAATTATCTTCACTCAAGCTTTTGCGCGGGAAAGTCACGGGATGACACAATCTTCTGAACAGAGCTATACTGAGAAATACAGAGAGAGTTGTGTGGAGCTGATAGTCCTAATTAGCTTTGTAGCAACTTTTGGCAATGGCATAAGCCGGGAGGCGCCCGCGAGGCGGCACGCTGGGGACGCGCCGGACGAGGCGGCCAGGAGGTGGCCGAAAAGGACGCTCCATTGCCCGCGAGGCGGCCCGCTGGGGACGCACCACAATAACGGGGTGGCGGAGGTTGGGTTTAGGAAAAACCTTACGGGGTAAGGGCGCCTTAAAAGCCGGGAGACGGCCGCTGGTGACGCGCCACAATAACGGGGTGGCGGAGGTTGGGTTTAGGAAAAACCTTACGGGGAAAGGGCGCCTTACACGCCGGAAGACGGCCGCGGGGGACAGGGGACGCCCCACAAGTAAGTTTCCCCGGGAAACAAAGCACCACACGCAGGACACGATCCCCGCTCGCCCAGGTGAAAGTCCTATGTTTTTTGACCCATCCACCACCCCGACCAACTTCCCTACGCGGATTTTCGGCTTTTTATATTACTCCCTACCATTTTCGTGCTGTGGCCACGAAATATGCTTCCCATTGAAATACATTACTTCACATTTTCGTGCTGGCCACCACGTAAAAAACGACAAAAATATCTCCGTGAACACGTATCAATAGATTAAAATAACGTCACATTTACACAAAGTGCCGAGACCGGGCTGTATTTTAAGTGATTGCAGTCAGTTATTTTGGACTTGTCCGATGACCTTTTACTCTTTTGTCACTTTTGTCACATTCAATCCCAGTAGAAATAGAAATATTTAGGAATTAGGATGCATTGTCATATGTGAACCCATATTAAAATTTCATATACTCTTGATGTAGCTTATGGCCACATGCAGAGGCATTTTTTCTCTTTATGAAATTTGAGCTATAGACTCCATATTTCAATGATTGAACAGCTGTCAGGGAGCTGATGCAATACTGGCAAGTCTTAAAGCTTCTTTTGCCTTTTCCACACACACTTGTCAGAAACGATATTTATAAAATGACACTTCACACACTACAGCTGCTTTTAAACTCTCAGTTAATTTACTTCAGCCGATCAGTCAGGTCCTGTGTGCAGTGTTATCATCCTGCCGCGTTGGGTTCCATGTGTACTTTTTCCCTGCAAATATTTGACCTTTGGAATAAAGACGGGACTAAACTGAACAAGTTGCCTGTATAAAAAAAATATAAAAAGGTTCGGCTGCTGATGGGTGCTAATTAACACAGAGTTAATAATTTGCAATTAACAATGAGCCCTTGAGTGACTTGACAATGCAAAAAAAGGACAGAATCATTTTTCTTGATCAAAGACAGCATCCACAGCTTGCCCCTTGGAAATCTCTGAAGCTGTATTTAATTTCTCAGGTTAGGTTTGACTTTTTTTTTGTTAGTGTAGACTAAATTTGAACTGACAACTCAGCTGTTAAATTTCTGAAATTAAAATAAAGAGAATTTAGCTCAGTGCATGGATGTACTTTAACAGAGAAAGTTGGCAAAATGCTTTATTTTCCTTGTAGTCAACTCATCCCATGAAAAGACAGAAACCAACAATGAACTGATCCTTCTAACAAATATTTGCTGTGTATCCAAAGCCTGATATCTTTTTTCTTTGTGCCAAAAGCTCCATCCATAATCTATTATAAAACACATCAATGAGCCACACCGTTGCACTGGGTGACATGTTCCTTCATTACAACGAACCACTGTTTGTTTTGACTCAATCCCTGCTGCCGAACCAGTGTAACTCACTAGTGTAACAAATGTGTATTAATCTGCAACCAAAAATAATAGTCCCCAGTAAATGCACTGTTTACTTCTGCTTGAGTCGTGTTTGCTTAAAACCTCAGTGCTTAGCAGTTTTAGTGATTACATTTTTAAATTAGACAATATATTTTTTGACCTGTTTTTAAAGCTCCCAAAAATGTAATTTCAAATCTTAATTTTTACATTTACAATGGATAAAATGAGAATGTCTAATGTGATAGGAGTTACTTGTTGTGACAAACTCATTGATAAATTATCATCCAGCTCTTAAGCTCCCCTTAGCTCGATGGAGCTTTTTAGAGTCTTTTAGTCTATATCGACGTAGTTTCATTACTGGGATTGTTCAGGTGCCTCCGGAAATTCCGCCGGATGTCCCTCATTTGGCCGGATGTCCGTTACCTTCCGCTGTCTTTGTGTTTCCGGTGGATTTATGAGGACTATGGTTACTGCTCCATCTCTGCAGGGTAAATCCAGACAGCTAGCTAAACTATCTGTCCAATCTGAGTTTTCTGTTGCACAACTAAAACAACCTTTGAAAGTACACGTTCCACCAAAACAAGTTCCTTCCCGAGGCTATTTTGCAGAGGCATGGTTGTTCCGTCCGGCGCTTAAAGCCGCCCAAGACGATTGTGATCGGTTTAAATAAATGCCAATAAACCAGAGCACGTTTTTCTCCCATTCCGGAATGCTGTGTGGACTAGTCAGACCCGCTGTGGAGGAAGGTCTGGCAATGCGAGACCAAACGTCTTTCAACTTATTGTTTTGGTTTTAAGGCCCGCACCATTACTGTTTTGGTTCACTCTCACCAACACCATTTCCAGCTGCTGCTTTCAGTGATAAAGCTCTGTTAAAGCCACTGTATCGTACCTGCTCAGCAGAAAGACAAAGTTAGTGTCTTGCTGGTGAACATAGTGGTAACATTTAGCAGCTAAAGGGCAGTTAAGAGCAGATAACAATGCACTGAACAAAGAATGTGGATACAAACTTTGGAAGGACATTTTGTAGCATCCCATCACTCATAGTAAGAAGGCTTTCATGGCCTTTAAAGATTGAATGGATTTGGGGCTGGGTATGCCTGAGAGTATCAAGACAGATTAACGCATCGTTGCTTTTGGTCTTTTCCTGGGGTTTGGTGACAATAGGAAAATTATAGAATAATGACAGCCTTATCGTTTAAATGTCAAATATGTGAAATTGAATAGAGATCGTTTTAAAAGCTAAGTAGACCAGCCATATAGAGTACATAGCTGCGTATCCAGAGGAATTATTTGCATGTATTATGGAAATAGACCATAGCATCTACAGTATCTGCCCCAATCCAGGGATCACCTTTTAGCTCAAGTGTCATCTGTAGTTTGCGATCCCAGTGCAGGTACTTCCCACACACCTTTGAATGGCACCTGCTAACAGATCCTGCTGTTATCTGCACAGAGATAACACTGTGATAGAAGTGACAATACCTTGGGACTCGCCTGTCAACTTCAGAAACATCAAAGGTCCTGACAACCGACTGTGGCTCTCTAGCCGTGACAGAACGCAATCCTGTGGGAAAGGAGGAGGCTGAGATTTAATGAGGAGCCCTTTGATTTATATATATAAAAGGAGATGAAAACCAATTATCACCTTCAAGATTTCACCTTCCAGTGGATGTCACCTCAAAATTACCTCAACATTATCACATTTAAGAAGTTAAATTGTTTGAACTTTTACAGTTGTTTGGTGTGAGCGCGTGAATTTGTTTGTGCCCGCTCTTAAAGGGACACTCACTCTGTTGTTTCTCATATTTAGTGGACAAAAGGATCAGAGGAAAAAAAGTACTTTAGCAGCTTGTCAGGTTCATCTGTGTTGCACAAAGCACTCCTGCTGTGACAGAAAGAAAGCTGTAAATTGAGGGTGATACTTTACTTTGCACAGCCCCAGGAAGCAGGAATGGCATCTTTTATCGTGGCCTGCAACGTGTGGATGACTGGGTTAGATGCTTGCATGCACACAGATGCAGTACATGAGTGGAAATGTGTTTTAATTATTCCAAACAGCATGTGTCTGTGTTTATGTTTACACATTTTCATACGAGACAGAGCGAGATATAATAGAGGCATTATCACAGTGATTAGCAGCTTTTTAGAAACACAGGCTTATTAAAGCAATCAACGCTGAAGTGAAAATAATGAATGGCTTTAAAATATGTGACTGGTATATTCTTCAGTTATATTATCAAAATAATAAAAAAAAATTTGAAAACAATTTCATAATCGGGCCCATAAATAAGAACTTTACTATGTGTAATGTGAAAGGGGTCGCTTGTAGTGAAAAACCCAGATTTAATTTAATTGTCACCATTCCCCCCTCCCCTAAGCAATCGTATAACCCTATTGTAGGCTATCTACCCAGTACTAAGCTGCAGACAGACAAAGTTAGCAACTAACTTCTAGCATTTAGCGGCTAAAGAGCCAGATATTTCTCTCAATGATTGGTGGAGTCTAAAACAGAGCCACTAGGAGAGTAAATATTCAACTTAAAATCAACTTTATATGGTTTTCTTATTTACACGTGTAAATAAGAAAACCGATGAAGTTGATTTCACATAATCACCATATAAAGTTGATTTGACTAATGTGTTTGATAATATGTCGATATTGTGTTTACAGTTTGTTCTGCAGTCCCCAAGTAGCCAAATAAATCAATTAATACTGGTTTAAAAATTCATAAAACCCTGTATAGTTCTAAAAAATTATGATTTTGTCCAGCTATCGTTAGTGCCCAAGGATGATGATCCAACACTTTGGTCAGGAGACATATCTCCACCACCAGTCAACACTCCATGACAATGTATCTCAAAAACTAATCTAAGTAACCTTGCCAACATTCCATGAAATTTACAGTGGAAATGTATGCTCCCCATAAAATGAAATCTCATGTTTGTGGTGACCTCTGAACTTTAACTGGTACCACCATTAGGGTTATGACTCTTATGTCTTTCATTTCGGCCAGATGTCTGTTACTTTCCGCTTTCTTTGTGTTGGCATTATAAACTCTGGTGGATTTATGAGGACTATGGTTATCTGCTCCTCAGATCTCTGCAGGGTAAATCCAGACAGCTAGCTAAACTATCTGTCCAATCTGAGTTTTCTATTGCACGACTAAAACATCTTTTGAACATACACGTTCCACCAAAACAAGTTGCTTCCCGAGGCTATTTTGCAGAGGCATTGTGGTTCTGCCCGGTGCTTAGCGCAGCCCATGATGATTGTGATTGGTTTAAAGAAATGCCAATAAACCAGAGCATGTTTTTCTCCCATCCCGAAATGCTGCATGGACTAGCCAGACCCTCCTCCGCAGCACTGTGGAGGAAGGTCTGGCAATGCGAGACTATGCACACATACAGACACAAAGTACCATAACGCAATTGCCATGACTTTTACACTCACCAGAGGATGATCCCTTTCCATTTTGGATACCTCATGAGCTTTCCTGTTGAGCTATAATGTCTTTGCACACAGTATATCGTATAATCTAATTTGTAGATTGGCATAATATTCACTGAACACATTCATGCTCCCAATGAACCCATTTTCTTTCAACAAGCCTGTCACCTTTCTTTTAGCACAAACCTCAAGACAAATTGTACAGTTTAGTCCGACAAAACCACAGAAGAATGTAATATTAAGCGGTGGTTTTTATACAGCTTTAATAAGTAATTAGTGGCGTTGCAATTCATGTTCACAGACACAATGGTTTTTACTAACTTTAGGAGTCAACATCGGTCAATTAATTCCTTACACTAGAGTATGATAAATGTTCTATGCAGCATATTGGGGTGTCCAGGGTTAAGATTATTATGTTGATATTAAATATGTTTCGAGGAGTGGGACAACTTTGAATAGTAAGACCAATAAATGACCATTTTCATTCCAGCAAGGTGGGAAGTCTATTCTGTCAAGAATATTATTTCATATACATCAGGTGCATTTATTTAGTAACCAATGACAGCAGTTTTGATAGCAGAGTGTCATGCCCATCATAATAAACAGCAGCCGTCTAGTTTCTCCTGCTGAAATTAAGCGGAGTTAATATTGCAGTGTAAGTAATTACACATGTAGTCTTTAATTACTCCATGGGATGGAAATATGTGAATCTGAAATTACATAAGGTGAAACCATATTTAAAAAGCTCCCTGAATGCACCAGGAGCAGTATATAATGTACGTGTTAAAACATGCCAGTGTATGGTGGTGCAGTAGTTATACTGATATGGGCTCTGGATAGATTTCAATGTTTGGCTTTGAGATATGATTAATTCAGTCACTGAACACCTGTTTTGGAATGGAATGTCCATTGCATACTTAACATGGCTCCAACACAAAAAAATTTACATGCTTTTGGGAAATAGAAAGAAGTAAATTCTATCAGTGATGCTTTGCTAACGAGTATTAAAGAAAAATAATAGCCCCGTGGACTTGCTTGGTTTGTTCTTTCTTTTATAAATGAGCTCCATTTTGCAGACATGCAGTTTAAAAGTGAACTCATAAACCCAAAAAGATCAGCCCAGAGACACTTGGCCACAGGGCTTCTCGTTATCACAATCATGGTTTCAGCACAGTTACAGTAGTTTATGATTTGTGTTGCATTGATGGCACCATTAACCTGGTGGCCTACAAACAGCCCAATTTATATTACTGTAATCCTTCATAACATCTTGGCCAGTTTGTCAGTTCTGTGTTGTCTTGTTTAAGTTCATCAGCTTGGTGAGTAAAGGTAACTTTTCCATTTGGGCTTGTATTTATTTAAAGGCAACTCACAAGTTATTTCAATTAAACATATTAACTATTTTCTCATTTACCCTATGAAAAATGGACAGAAAAAGAAACCAGAGAAAGAAGAAACAAAGATACTTGTAAGGGGAATAAACTATAACTACCGCTTACATAGATTCATCGCAACCGTATGTTCAACAAATTGAAGAACAAATGGTTTGGTGTGAACACCTGCTGTGTTAGTGGGTGGCTGTGGCAAGTGGCTCACAGCACACTGGCTTTCTCTCTTCTTACAATACATATTCCTTTTTGTTTGGCTTTTGAAATGTCACACCAACAACAGCCATGTTGGTTTGTTTTGATGCTCCTGAAATAGAACAGGCCCAGTCAAACAGTTTGAAATTCCTAGGATACCTTTTTACAACATTAAAAAAAGGATTTTGAGCATCTGAAAAACAGATGACTGATACTTAAAGTAAGTACCTGGCAGGAGCATCTATAAGTTGTTGCTTTATTGCTTGGACAGGCAATGCTATTTAGCTAATTACCTGACCCTTCCAATCATTAAGCTTATAACAATGACTGGAAACAGTGAATAATAGCTAGCTTACTCTGTCTGAAAAAAAACACGCTACATCTTGTTTGTGTTATCCATACAAAAAACAAATAACGTGTTTTACACTAGCACACATTTTTTTGTACACAAACTAGATATATCATGCAGGTGGCTGTAGAGGTGCTGTTATACCAACATTGTTACTTTTTGACAGAGCCAGGCGAATTCGATTCATATAGAGAATGTATGTCAGAAAGAATAGAAATGTCGACCTGTTTCTTGAAGTGGTGCTCAATATTTAGTAATGATCTAATACTCATTTTGGATTGGGTGAATTTTAAAAAGAATACAAAGTTTTGACAATGGCCACTAGCTTGTTTAATTAGTGTAATAAATCCTGACACTGCCCTCGTCTTGAACTCTAAAAAGTCTCTATACTTGAGCATTTGATGGCACCTGGGACACAAATTGTTTCCAACACTTCAACTGATGCAGCAGGTTACTTCAAAACGTTACTGTTGAGAATGTCTTCATATTTCTTAAAATCCACATGGTCCTCCCTGTCCAACACCTCTAAGCATTTCCCAGAGGGCGCGTTTGGGGGTTTCTGCTTGAGAATGAAAGCATACGGCATCTGAAGGATTTAGGGCGACAGTGGCTGAGAATCTTGTCATTCAGTACAGGTACAACTTTCGAAAGAGAAACACATTTTTCAACAGTTCAAAGTGAGTACCAAACAAAGTCCCCAAAAAGTGAATTGAATTTTTGTAGCTGCAAATCATGTATCCAGGCGAGATAAGACAATGTCTACCAAGGTCAATGTACTGTGGTCTATCATATTTTATAATCTTTATGGCATACTTTATAGTATCTACTCAATTTAAGGGTAAGGGGCATTCTTCACAATACTTTTTTGTAGAGACATCGTCGCTTCGTCTGGTAGGCGATTGATCGGTTTACAGAAATGCCAACAACCCTGAGTATTATTTCTCCTATCCCAGAATGTATCTGTGGTGTACTCCACAGCGCTGTGAAGATAGGGCTGTCAGTGCGAGACTACCATAACCATAAAAGCAATACCCATGCAAATGCAGACATTGTAGAAAGTAGAATAACTAAAATTCAAAAAAGAAACCAACGTTGGCACTGAACAGTAAAAATGTCGTTGAATTGTTCAATATTGACTTAATTGTCTGCCAATAGTGTTGTCCCATACTGAGGTTATATATACCATTATCAAGATATGTAAAAATGTAACCAAACTTTCAAGCCACCTACACATAAGACCGCAAGGTAGGGCAGAGAGCAGAAAGGCAAAGCGCAGCACAGGTATATGTCATTATTGCTTCTGGAATTGGTTGCGCCTTGAAAAGATCAGTGACAACGAGGTCAAAGTTGAACTTTTTTTGAGTGGTACGCGACACCAAGGGTAGCACTCCGCCTAGTTTCCCTATAGGAAAGCAGTGGAACGGCCAGCACAGAGTGGTTTTCCCACTGATCATGTGTAGGCAGCTTTAGAGTTCCCTTCTAAACAGTTGTTTAACACTTACAATGTGGAATGTCCCCACCTAAAACCTAAGTAATCCCCACTCCAAAGCTGGGTTGTTCAATGGCACCGTCCCTGGATGCGAATGCCTAAGGCCTAAGAAATCCAAATGTGAAAAGCCCCATAGACACCTTTGACACCTTAGCTACTCTTCTCTTCCATGTACAACATGTTCACACCAGTTGAGCTCTAGATTAGCAAGAATAATTTTGCCACATTGTTGGACTGTTACAATATCTGCTAATTTAGCATATTTTAGTGTTATCATGCAGTGAATGTTAAGTGCACAGACCCTATCAAAATGGACAGACCACAGCAATTCAACTGACATACTGTGTGGGATTAAAAGATAATGAGCATTGGGTTAGCATTAGCAACAGAAGAAACATGGTTGTGAGAAGGCATTAGTGTGCATATTAAGGGCTGCTAAACACTTAAATTAATTTAGCTAGATAAGAAACACATTTATACCTATTATTCAGAATCCCCAGAGAAGGAATTGTAACTATTTGTTGTGTATAACTGGATTAAAATAAATAATTATTAGATAACACGTAGATGCCTTGCATACATTTACAATGCAGTAAAATCCATGTTAATACAACATGTATAATTTGATCAGTTGAACTATGAGTAGGCAGTACTCTGTCATATGTTTTCTATGTAAACATGCAGGCCCATTTTTGCAATGCAGTGTTAACAGAAGGGTTTAATAACCTTTTTTTGTGTGGCCAGGTTCGCTCAGTTGGTAGAGCAGGTGCACATTTACATAGAGGTTTATGCCTCGACGCAGGGGTCCAGGGTTCGAGTCCGACCTGTGACGATTTCCTGCATGTCTTCCCCCTCTCTCTCTCTCCTTTCTCACCTAGCTGTCCTGTCCATTAAAGGTGGAAAAGCCCAAAAAAATAATCTTAAAAAAGAAAAATCTGGACAGATTACGAAATATTGGGCCCCTGGATGCAGACATGTAAAAGGCCTCCCACCCCTCTTACATAGGAGCAAGACTCCCAGACCCAAACAGGCACAAAATGACACTACAAGTGACGCGACCATGTATTTTCTGTTACTTGGTAGTTGTTTTGCATCTCTGTAGTTTGTGCTGACCTGACTTGGGTCCTGGGTCAGGTCTTGGTTACAAACCAAGTTCACCAATTAGGACGTCTACTCTAAATAAATATCATTCTTCTTAGTGCCACTGGTTGTCGACGGTAATACAGTGGTAGATATGACTTTTTTTTTTTATCAAAATAGAACAAACATAGGCAATCAACAATGGAATTTTTTTTTGTAATAATTGTTTGATGTGTCTGGATGTGTGTGTGTGTGTGTGTGTGTGTCTGTTTGTGTGTGTGTTAGGGCTGTGCAATAAATCCAAATTTTCATCGCGATTACGATTACGGCTCCTAACGATCACAAAAAGCTCATTACGTTTTGCAAGTATACTCATTTTGTCTTAGCGTTAGAAAAAACAATTATTAAGTAAGTAAGTAAGTAAGTAAAGTTTATTTCTATAGCACATTTAAAAACAGCTTGCGCTGAGCAAAGTGCTGTACATAGCGCATTAGCCACAGGGTAATAAAGGGACATTTCACAGTTGAAGGTGTTTTCACTTATGGTATTCTCATTTCAGTCCCCCCACAGGAGTCATCTCTGTATTGATTTCTAACTATGTTTCAGGAATAGATTAACAGTCTGCTGTTGATCATAATTTAAACACGGGGTCATTGATTTCAGTTTGTCTGCAGCCTGCAGTGCTCGGTCAGTGTCACAGACAAGGTACAGTGCATGTGTGACGGGTCACTGGCTTCTCTGCCTGTCAGGGGGAAAGAGTGTGCAATAGATATGCTGGCCTCTCCCCAAGTCTCTGACCTGGGAAATGCTCCATCATACGGAGAGAATGGTATAAATGGACTCCACCAGCTTTGGGGGAGGATTGATTACGACAATTTGGGTGAGAGATTTTCAAAAAGTAGATGTGTAGATGGTTGTGCCAACTTTGGGTGCACTGATAATATTACATTAAACAAATATAGGATTTTGAATTGTATCCCGGAGAGGATGAATGTAATAGACATGATACAAACTGAAAGTGATACATCCATTTAAAGGGGTGATAGAATGATTATATAGGGTATTTCAAACTGTTTCTTAAGGTCTCCTAATAGGGTATGTAACATTGGTTGGGCTGAAAATGGCCTGTGTGCTGTTCTATCCTGCCTAATGCATCCCTGTGGAATGGCTCTATTTCAAATGAGAGCTTTTCTTCCAAATATGGTATGCTCATGAATATGATTTAGATGAGCTGCGCGCTGATTGGTTGAGTGAAGCACATACACATATAGTGGAGACGAGACAGCAGGTTTCATATTTCAGACACTGCAAGCTCCGTCACAGCATCGGCATTTGGTAGTCCAGTGAGGCCAGCTGAGTCTTGCCTGGGCCTGGGACGAGATAATCTTAGATGCCCCCTCCCGCATCACTCTCTCTGTCACCTGACTGCAGCTGGATCTCTCTCCTCTCTGTCTCATCCTCTCTGACGGAGCTACCAAGCTCAACTGTTTCTGTCAAAGATAACGTGTTGTGTCAGGCTTTTATACAAGCTAATGGACGTTAACATTAGAGCTGGCCTGTTAGGTTACGTTACAAGGCTCGTAAACGTTGGCTGCGCTGTTTCTTACCTTGCTCTATGTTGACTTTACTAGTTCCAGCTCCACCGTCACCACCTTTTTTTAAATATTTGTTTAGAAAATCTCTAAGGCCTCTATTTTCTTCTTCTCTTCTTCTCTTTTCTTTCCTTTTCTGAGCACCAGACTTGTGCTGACCGGACATTTTGAGCGTACCATTTGTTTTAACCATTTTTGTGTTGGGGGTGGGGAGGTTCTTAATCACTATTTCAAGGACAATTAGAAAACAAATAAAAAGCAATACTACATATTTCTTCCACAAATAGGCCTATTTTAAATTTAGTTTTTTTTAATTATTCCATAATTTAATGAGGGCCCCCCCCCCTACCCTGGGCCCAGGACAGTCCAGTAACCCAGAAACGGTGACTTTGCACGGGTATGGAGCGCCGCGGGCTGCCGGCCGTGACGGAGCTCCATCTAGCTCACAGCGGGCCGGGGTCTGTGAAGGAGGACAGGCTGAGCGGCGAGGCAGCAACCCAGGCAGCACCGGCCGCTGTCACGTTAGCCTGTGGAGCTACTGAACTCCAACACACAGTTGGACAGAATTTGCAATTAGCCATATATTTTCGTAAAACGGCCCATATTTCACCTCTACATAGTTGATTTCTCACATAAAAAAGTCTCAAAAGTGAATTTAGTGATGAAATAGCAGACGAACAATGTATACAATTTCTGAGATCCGCGCGACCTAGATTCACAAGACAAACTGGTCCAGATCAGTCAGTGGCCTATGTAAATTTTGGGGCGTTACAAAGATAGAAGGTAGAGCCAAATAAGGTAGGAGTTGAAGAGTCTAGCTTTGTTGAGATTCGCCCGTTTTCAGCAGCAGTTTCAAATTGTGAGATTTGCATAGGAAAGAGGTATCAATGGGACTTTGAGGTTCTCTGTATGTCCTTTTTACCCACCGAACTGTCGTAATTCAACTATGACTAGGTAAACTCGGTTTTGCATTTTATCACCCCTTTAAATGTTCCAAACAGCTAACTTGTGTTCTCATGTTCTTACATTGTTGCTTTGGCTAATATGTCATCTTCCTTTCACGGAGGGGATTATATTACAAAAGGAGGAAAGGTCCCAGGAAGGTAAAATCCTTTGATCTGTTGCTTGGACATAACCTGCAGCAAATCAAGTGATAGCACAAAGAATATGACTCAAGCACTTGAATAGATTTACAAATCTGTAAAAAGTAAAATACTGGAGATATATTTGCATGAAGTTAAATAAGGTGCTGCTAAGTGATTTCACTGTATTTGATCTTTGAGTTCATCTTGGTTTGAAGGTCCCATTACCATCAAGGAAAGCTAATACTTTTCAGTGATCGCTTCTCCCGGTTAAAGAAATAATCGACCAATCAGAGCTTTGTAGGTGGGATTACTGTTCTTCATAACTGCTACTGCATCTTTTGTATCAATTGAAAAAAAGACTGATTGAAATCTGATTGCTAAAACCACTTACATTATCTTATTATTATCACCTGCGAAGACAGATGCAATCAGATTTGATGTGGGAAACAGAGACAAAGTATCAACAAAGTTTATTAAATTGCATCTGGATTTTATCCAGATAACACGCCAAAGTCAACTTTAAATAAAGTGGTTAAAACCCTTCATATTGTTTGAGTTACACAGATTATACTCCATTTTGTATGTCTCCCACATGTGCAGTACAGCAGCATGGGCGGGGAGTTGCTACATCCCTAGAAAGGCTCATTGATTGCACTTCACCGGCTCTGTTACGAACCCTGGTCTTTAGGGTGAAAGTCCAATGTTGTTTAACCCATCCACCAGCTCAACCTGCTTCCTTACGTGGATTTTTTGGACTACTCTTTAGCGTTGTTGCTTTTCATAATACGTAATCTTACAGCGCGGTTGAGCTGCTGCTATGCACGGTGCGTCCCATACAAACGCTATAGGGGTGCCTTCTGCGTCCGTATCTGACGCTGAGAGCCACTGACCAAGCGTCAGTATTTGACGACTTTGGAAATGAGAATGGATTGTCCAAGCATGTCTTCGCAGTGGGCTACCAGTGTGCCAAAAAGTGTTCATCTGCCAAAAGACTGATTGTATCTATCCTACATGCAAATGGTGAAGTGAATGGTACACAAACACATGTTAGATGAACACCCAGGCTCTTGGGCTCTCCAGCACGTTGTTTTGTTGCCGGCGGTTGCTTACATTTCTTCGTTCGTTCAGCGCACTGTAGGGTAGCCGCTTCCTCACCAAGCTGAGCCTGGCTCCCTACTTCCTCCGCCCAGGCGTCATCGCTACCTGGATGTGTGATGGCTAGACGAAAAAAAGGGGACACGCCGAATCTCTAGATGAACCGCAGCCGAACCGCGCCTGATTGAACTACGCTTATAGTTAGATGAACGAAGCACTCAGCCTGTTCCAAACAGACACATGCTCCAAATGGGCACGGCACTAGTAAAAATGTATATATTAAATTTACAAAGTGCCTACCATTTCCACAACTAAATTTGCACACTGGCTCTGGTCTACTTGAACTGGCACGTAGTTTGACTGCAGCAGCAGCTGATCAATGGTTCAAATTATCCCACACATGAGAATGTTCTCTTCTGTTGTTTTAGACAGGGTAATTATAACAAATGAAGTTCGAGACAGAGTCCGATTCTTTGCTTTTCTTCCCAGTATGTAGAACAATTAATTCCTAGTGAAGGGCCCAATTCGAAGACAAACGACTCGACTTTACTTTCCTGTACACATAACGCTAATCTTTGCCAAAGAATTAATGTGATGCAAAGAGCTGCTGACTGCAGGATATTTATCTCTGCAGCACAGTGGTGAACATAATTTGATTTTGCTCTGTGCTTCATGCTATTGTTTCTAATAAAATGTGATCTTATCTGACAGTTAACAAACAGGGCCATGCAGACAAAATATCTATATCACACTAATCTAAGTCATTTATTCTTTGTCAATGGAGATCATGCAAATCTGGTTATGTGCAAATAATGTCAGATATCTGTCATGTTATTGGGGAAGTAAACTCCAGCGTAATTAATATTGATGTAGAAATCCACACACTTTATAGGATTTTAACACTCAATTTCATGGGATGAAAGCAGAGTTGATTAACAACTCAACATGTATAGGCCTAATCATATACTCTACACTAGGGTCCTATTTTTTAGCTGTCCTAGGAAACACTGTGTGTACTTATGTGCTTGTAAAACATGCAGGGGCGGGTCTAGAGGGGGGGCCCGGGGTCACATGACCAATTAATGTTTCCATGATGACTATCCAAATTCTTGCCATAAGAGCCCATAGAAAATGTGTATATTGAATTTGGATACACAATTTGTTGAAAATAAAAACAAGTGAAATTAATAATGAATGTGATGTGTTTTATTTAGCAGAATTACATTGTGTTGTTCTATCCTATCCAATATTTCCTATATTTCCAAGCAGATGTTCTGTGCTGCATTCTGATATAATCCCCCCCGACTGATTATTGTTCCCCCCTGTGCCACCCCACTTAAAAAAATTTGGAATCGACCCTGAAAACACAATACAACTTCAAAGCCCTTGATGCAGGCGGCGTGCACAGAACTATTCGACATTGTGCCAGAGGGACAGTGTTATTACATCCTGTCAAGATGTTTTCTCTGTGGCACGTTTTTCATTATTTGATTACCTATACTACTAACTATGATATGGCCCTATAAAAGGTAGAATAAACAATATAGTGATAATAGCATATGCATTACAAATTGCCGTGAAGGACTACTTCTTACAGTACCTCCCAAGGCTCTCTATGGTGCCAGAAAAAGTTCTCTGTCGAATAAGGAAAGCAGACCTCATGATAAAAGAAAGCATATGAGTGCAAACAGACTTGTATTTCGTCCAAAAAACTTTCAGAATTTCCAAGTGTATCCATTCGTGGACACGGCTATGTTTCCTAAATTATTGCCAAAAAAGCATTTTTCCGGCTTGTCCTCCTGCGAAGGAACACCAAATTCCTTCACAGGAAATACTTAGGCCCTTCTTACTTAAAGTTATTTTTTTTGTTAACATTCCCATCCACTTTTGACAGATAATAAAGATTTTTTTTAACTCTCTAACACAGACGTACACTTGTAATACAAAGGCCTTCCTCAGCGCTCTGGAGGATGAGATCTCAATGTTCTTGTTTTTCACCCAGATGTCAAAAACATAATGGAACATCCATCAGGACCTCACCTGGTCATTCAGGCTCAGTTTATGCTGCAGTCTCTCTTCTGTCAAATTATTTTGCTCTCGCAACTCATAGACGGACATGTTAGGGCTTCTTTCAAAAACAAGTTGCTCCTTTGAAGAGTTTAACATGGCTTAGGTTTTACTCCTTTCATCCTTGCTAGTGATCTGTAGTGTAGCTCGAAAGATCATGGGATTATTGGAATAACATATTCTGTCTTAATTACTGTGATCCGTTATGTAACATTTCTAGTGAAATAAAGTATCTAAACAATTCTCCAAAAGGGATACTGTGGGGCAGCATTACTGAAACATGTTCCAACACGAATTGTTCCAATGTAATATATTTTATGTAATTATAAAATTTCCTCACAGAAAGAAAGTTTTGGGTTCGAACCCATTGGCCGGCTGGGGCTTTGTGGAGTTTGCAATCCACCCTGTGCCTGCATGAGTTTTCTCCAGGTGCTCTGGTTTCCTCCCACAGACCAAATACATGCTGGTTAGGTTAATTTGTGTCTCTAAATAGCCCAAAGGTGTGACTGTGAGCATGAATGGTTGTCCGTCTATGTGTCAGCCGCCGTGATTGACTGACAACCTGTCCAGGATGTACCCCGCTTCTCCCAATGTCAACTGGCATCGGCTCCAGCTCCCTCTGACCCTTTAAAGAATAAGTGCTAATTGGTGGATACATATTAAATATAATTTAATATACATTATATAATGTATACATTGTATAAAGTACAGTATTAGCAAAATGTGTGCAATCTAATTTGATATACTGGCCAAATGATATGTCGTAGGTGTTGGCGCGTGATGCTCCATGCAAGCAGAAAGTGTCAGGAAGTGTGTTCCAGAGCTGTTGTAACTGTTGCATACTCCATTGTACCTCAGTTCCTCATCTGTGAGCATCCCTTTCTGATTCCTCCCCAACACTTTTAATTGAATGTCAGTCAAAATGAACGGGAAGTGTTTAAGGGATGTAATGATTCGGTAGAGTGGGGTGGAGGGGGATGTGGGGGGGATGGGGAGTCAGGTCTTCATTCCAGCCTTCTAATCAGGGGGTTAGTTACACCTGGGAGGCCAGGTGAAAGCAATTAACCATCTGGTAGGAGGGAAAACCAACAGTGGTCTGGATTCCATATGATGAAACACTGCCTCAAGGAACCTATACAATATGTGATAACAGCAATCCTGATGTTTCACAGAAGGTACTTTGACATGTCACAGTAACATAGGTGTAAATGGTAAAAAATAAGAAAGAATCATAGCTAAATTCCAATTAGCTGCTTCATTTTCAGACTGTTGTTATTGTGAATGTTGGATCACTGCAATGGCTTACTCAGACACGTAAATGTTATTAATTACAATTGTGCTTTTCCTGACTAGTCAAAATGTCTGCTGGCTAAAATGCCTATTGCATGTCACACTCTGTGAGATGCTACCATTGGTAAAAATAAAAAATAAAAATAAAAACATTTCCCACTCGCCCCATACTGGGGCCTGTTTCACAAAACCAAGATAAGGGATTAAGCCGGGATTTATCAGTTATCCTGGATGATTTAAATCTTGACTCGGTTTCACGAAAGTGGAGGCACATAAATCACCATGGAGATTTATTCTGTGCAGCTAGCCTGCTCCCGACCAGGCTAACAGCCAGGATTTATTTAATCCTGGAGCCTTTTCTGATCACCCAGCAGTGGTTTTACCCTATTGTTATCAGCCTGGATTAAAATACAACAGGTGCATATTGCTGTTCATTTAAGTACTGTTATTATTTAAAGTTGTGACCATAATTGTTTTTAATAATTATTCATGTGACAGTCATTGTTACTGTTATATTGCTGTATGAAGACTGCTGTTCATATTGTTGTTAGAAATTTGATGAATATATTATGACAGTTGTTGAGATAAGTAGAAAAGGCTGATAACATTTCAAATGTGTTTTAAATGAAGTCTGTTACTAGGGCAATACATACAATGCTGTACATTTCTATAGTTGACTAATGCACCTTGAATTATTTTAGTTGATTCATTTTTTTTAATTCTTTAACAATAAGGATCATGTTTGTTCCACTTCCATGTGCAGTGTATTTGGCATTCTTAGCACACAAATTGTGTTGTCCAGTAAACTGGGACTATAATTTGGGAGGATTGTACAATTTAAAGAACATATCCTAATTGTACAATCCTCCCAAATTATAGTCTTAGTTCACTGTACCAGTAACTATCTAGTGATGTAGGCTACTGTACATTCATGTAACAACAGGGGAGAGGACACCCCAATGGTTTTTGACCTTATGTTTTGCTGGGGGGGGAAATAACTGATGAATATACTCTGTTCCATTCATGTTTACAGTGTGCATGGGATTTATCACTTAATTATCTTTATAGTTTCTAGATTTTAGAGTCCAATTTATTCAGTGTCTTTATTTTCTATGTCCACAAGGGAGCAAGGAATATAATATGTAGAGAAGGAAACTCGTCCTCTATAAAAAATTAAAAAAAACGCAAGAAAAAGCGTGGCAGATAATAGCGCACCGACTGAATGATAGTCTAAAAATATACATTTATGAACTACTGCTCTTAACTGAAACCATTCAATGAGTCACTGTCATTTGCAAAAGCAAACAGTTGTACACTTTGCATTAAAAGCGAGCAGTGGAAGTTAATATGACTTAGGAAATTTATATTTTAGCCCATGAGAGAGAGGGAGGAACAGAGTGAAAGAGATATTTACGCATCATACTCTAGCATTGTAGAAAATTGATCTTCATGGTAAATTTCCTGAGTAACATTATCTTCTGCTTACTTTTAAGGCAAAGAGTACAACTGTTAATTTGTGCAAATGATTAGTAGCCTAATCCTTGAATGGAATGATTATGACGGTTTCAGTTCAGAGCAGTGGTCAGTTAATGTATATATTTAGGCTGCTTACACATTCAGTCGGTCCGTGATCGTCTGCTACGCTTTCTCTCACTGTTTCATTACAGCGGCCGTGTTTCTTTTCTTTTTATACAAATAATGTGTTTCACATCATCATACTTCCACAAGAAGCTGCTGCTCACTCTGTATAAAGTATGTACAATGCGTATTCTCCATTTTGGCATCAGTAAATCTGTGATCGACCTCGCGGTCTTTTGAGGAAAGCCGTGGACGCGCATCTATCTGAATTACTTCAGCCTGGCTCGACCTAGTCGCTCCTCCTCAGCCTGGCTTGGCCTTCGTGAAACGCACCAAGCCAGGATGCACAGATTAGACTAGGTCAAGCCTCGCTTTATCAGTTATCCTGGATTTATATATTCTGCTTTTGTGAAACAGGCCCCTGGTCAGTTTTTTAGATAAATATATATACATAGCCAGTATAGATATATAGTCAACTAACCGCGATTAATTGCAAGAGTGTCCTAGTTAACTCGTGGACAGAGCAGCGCTGTTTAGTGTTTAACCGAGAATCTGTGGACTGCATGCTTGGGAATGAATTACCATAGAAATATATTTGAATACATTTATAAGTGGCTAGAGGTTCTGAAAAGTTGCAAAATACAGCAAGAAAGTCGCCAAGATGGCAACACTGTCCACAACGTTACTGCTGCAGCTTCCTGATTTCAAGCAAAATCACAGAACATGCGTGTGTTAATCGTGTGTTAAAACAATTGTTCAAAGAATTTGTGTTAACTTGTTAACTCGTTAATTTTGACAGCCCTAAAATATATATATATATATATATATATATATATATATATATATATATATAAATAAAAAATATAATCTAAATCTAATATCTTATATAAAAAATCTCCATTTAATTTATTTACAGATGTATTGTGAAAGAATGTACCTAAAGTAAAGAGTTAAAGGCAGTCGTTCTGCAGAAAAATGGCCCTTGCAACTGATGTGTTATTGTACATTATAAAAGTGTGTTGACCGTTGGACAGACTGTGGTTATTCATCCCATGCAGCCAATGTACCAACTGTATGTTAAGGCGTTAGCTGTAAGCTAGCAAGGGACGCAACATATATGTATGTCTGTATGTATGTGGGAGAATGTTTTTGTGTTCAGCTAAGTCTCCGATTGAACTCAAAACCCACCAGAAACTTTTGTTAAAAAAAAAAAAAAAAATTAATTTCATTTTTTTATCACAATTTGTATAATTGAATCGGCAACATAGCAAGTAACTCTTTAGAATAAATGTAGTTTAGTAAAAAGTTTAATATTTCCCTCTATATTGTAGAAGAGTAGAAGTATAAAGTAGCATAAAATGTACAGTACAAGTACCCCAAAATTGTACTTAGGTAAGCCTACAGTACTTGATTAAATGTAATAAGTTACTTTTCACCTTGAAGTCAGTCCCTAAACAGCATTTTCACACATCTAGGAGTTAAAAAAAAAAAATTCTTGAAGTCACAACCCTTGTGAAATTATTTGCATTATGACTGAAAGAAATGACCTGTCCTCCTCCCTACCAAAAATGTATTGCGCTATTAAATATCAAACCAAACCCAAATCTTTCTCATAAAGTATAAGCAGTACTTGCACTAGCATATTAACTAGATTTACAGTAGTAGACTGATGCATTCCCCACCCTCGTAGAGAAGCATTTATCTGACTGTTTCAAGATTTAGGAAGCAATTACAAAGCAGCAGAGCATATTCATGCAGTGCTCCTTATCTGTGGAATTAACTATATGCTCTAGGATGAATAAGACTGGCCCTACTCTGACATTTAAATTCTTAAAGACTTAAGACTCATTATTTCTCACTATCTCTAACATATATGACCCTTCATATTGTGTGCACATTACTGCCATATCCTTGTCTGTATTTAAGATTGATATAATTATTTTATTTAATGGGTAGCTGATTTGTTTATGTAAACTGTCAGAAACACAGGAACCATGTGAAAACAAGCTGTGTACATCAATCTGGGATGAAGCAAAACTGACCGTGTCAGAGCTGCTAGTGGTTCCCCTTGAATTTCATTGGGTGTTGCCTTGACAACCACTTACAGTGCCAAGGACCTGGAACATTTTCTCCCCCAGTATTGTTTACGGTTTTCCTCATTCTCACATCCTGGCTCATCAGACATCTTAGGCATTCCTGGAATTGTCTCATCTCCATGCGTGACACTTGTCACAGGAGCCAAGCACTCTTGGAGGAAATTGGCCCTTTCTGACTGGGATGCTGGTTGGTAATTTGAGTTTGGTCTCCATCTCTAGTGCCTTAGTCATTACACTTCTGGGCCTGTATGCAAGCACCCAATCACCTCCCCATGTCATTCGGTTGAGTTCATCTGACATGGTGAACTGGTGTAATGACTCAAGTTTAAGAGCTTGTCTACCAGATGCAGTGATGAGGGTCAAAGCTTCAGATATCAGGTTTAAGGGCCCCGATTTTCTCCAGTATATCTGTAAAACAGCATTTTATATTATGATGAAGAGCGGGGGAAATATTTATCCTGAAGTGTGTTTCATATTTCAGGTGTAATTTAAAACAGGGGATGAGGTTTCTGTGAGGCACAAAATGGGCTGATAGGGCTGGGTATTACTGTATTAAATGTACTAGTGCTACAGTTATAGTGTTTAGGATGTGAGTAGTATCCATGCATGATTCTGCAATAACTCATCAGGCATAGATGATAGAAGGCAGTTTTCATTTGAATCTTGGAGAAGCAGCAAATAATTCACATTTGTCAGGTCAAAGCATTAGTGGCCAAATGCTGCTGGTTGAGTGAAAAATGAATCTGTCAACTTATAAATGCATGAGGGAGGGAACGGAATAGTGACGAGAATCTAACACATAAAAACAAAGTTAATGTAAAACAGAGATGGTAAATAATGTTAAGGACCTCTGAACCATTTCAGTCTGCGATGCGACTGCATGCAGAGTCTCTGATGACTGGCCCTACGTTTAGAGCACAGTCACAGGGGAGGACCCCAATCTCAATGTAGTCAAAATGTATTATAAAACGGACAAATGTGTTAAGTTATCTTGACGCCACTGTGAACATCCAATTACTATACCTTTGTGACCAGATGCGCTGTGAAAGCTGCTCTATGACCAGTAAGTGTGATGATGTTTTTGAATTCACATCGATCCAGTTTAGGTCTGTACTACACTCCATCACTTGACGTGGCAAATTACAAGGGCCTGTTTATGCAAACATCAGGAGGTGCCTGTAAATGTGTGTGCTTTGAGCTGCGATCACTTTGAATTATTGGTTTTTGACTGCAAATTGTCAATGAAATTCCATTGTTGTTACTTCCAAGTTCATTATCAGCTGCCATGCCTCTTATGTATGGATGACAGGTATGGCAGACTACACAGGCAGGGGAAAATTGTTATTTTTAGCACATCAGTAGCTCACAAGTAACCTTTAAATCTGCACAGCAACAAAGAGTGTACGTCAACAGAGGGTGGATTGTTAGCGCTATAGCTGCTTCATGTTTCCTCATTATATTGGCTTTTTTTTGTTTATTCTTAGTTTTAATGCCATACATCAGTGTGGAACACTGAGCATTTCTGTTATATATAGCAAATTAATGTCATCATGATCCTTACTGGTATTCATGGACGATCACCAGAACATATGTGTCTTTTCAGTTGTCAATGCATTTAAAACTGGGAATACTACATGCAGAGGCATGGAGTAGGAGGGAATTCATTATATATGATATACTGTAGTGTGTTGAAGAGATATACGAGAAGTCTGGAGATCACACAACCTTTGGCCAACTATTTCTAATGAAACTGGAGGTGGAGTTGGAGGTGAGTCGCATTCATCGGACACCAAAATGATGAACGAGTGGGTCACATAGGTCTTGGCAAAATCTGAATACTAGTACTTCAGCTATAAGCTTCATTTCATTTGTCTTTTAGCGTCAGCTTGACTGAAAATCCAGCATCATGCTGGGCCATGTTGGTGAAACTTTCCTCTGTGAAGTGACGTGAACAAATCCAAAGGTGTTTAATACCAGGCTGTTGTTGGTCCGAAAAAAAGGAAATTTATCCAAGCTTGTTTTGTGCTTTCATCTTTAAAGACTATTTTTTGGGACTTTTCCCTTTTTGATAGTGATAGTGGATAGACAGGAAAGGTGGGAGAGAGATGGGGGATGACACGCAGCAAAGGGCCACAGGTCGGATTCGAACCCAGACCGCTGCAAAGGACTCAGCCTACATTGGGCGCACGCTCTTACTGGGTTAGCTAGAGGTCGCCCCGTTTTGTGCTTTCATCTTCAGGAAAAACCAAACAGGTTTGATTTCACTTTGCAATTTTTTTATTAAAACTTCAACTTCAACTTATCGCTAAGCGGTAGAGACAGATTGAGCGTAGTGGTTGCCAGGGAGATAGAGCTGCTCGTTCCTGTGCTTCATGGGTGTGACCGGTGTGCTGTACCTGGAGCAGATGACCATTCCTAGTATCCCGGTTACACAATACTTAGCCGAGAGTAGAAAAAACTGTTGAAACTGGATAATCAGAAAGGTAGGAAATCTGAAGTTTTTGCTCATGGGGATTTTTTTTAAGCCATTAACCTCATTATTTGAAGCTTTGGCCACGTTTAACATGAGCATCCAACATTGTAACATTATAGATTTGACAGAAAATACGGAAAAGCATAATAGATCACCTTTAAAGTATTAAATCTCGGTACAGCATCTTGTCATTCAACCTTTAAATGCAGCCATGGCCCTGTTTAAACTACATCCTCTGAGAATCATTCTCTGATGATGCTTATGTAATGTTAATTTATTATTAGAATTTTAATTGGGCAAGCAAGAAGGAAGAGAATACTCCAGGTAGAAACATATACAATAGATGGCAGAAATCCTAGGGCTAACATATGCTTACCATATGCCATATGATTTTTAGTCACATGGATCTAGGGATGATGCTGGGGAACAACAGTGTGGGAAGAAAGGGGAAAAAGACCAAACTGACACGCCAGATGGTTTGTTACCCAGAACCATCTGAGAAGCCGTCGTTGGAAACTTTTTGGAAAAGGGCAGGTACTGTCAAAAAATACTTGGCAGGTTATTGGAAGAACCATCTGTCTATCAAACTCTTGCCCAAGCCAGTCGGGAGAAGAGCCAAAACATCTTTCTTATCGAGAAAAGCCTTCAGTGCCGTTATTTGCTTTTCTTTCAGTTAAGTAATACCCTCCAATTCTCATATAACTGATTGCTATTGCAGCATTTATACTAACCTCTTTAGGAGATGCTTTTGTTGTTTTGAACGAACAGTCGCCTGTCTGTGTCATTACACACTCCTAAACCACAGCCCTATCAACTCCACAAAACTCTCTCTGTATTTCTCAATATTGGCTATGTTCAGAAGATTGTGTCGTCCGCGCAGAAAATCAAGCAAAGATAAATACCTTTTCTGAAGAATCTATCATGTTTTTCTTAATCCTCTGTGTCCTCCTTGGCTACAAGCAACTGTGTGGAAGAAGGGTGGGGGTGGTGCGCGATCACGGAAGGCTTGTATCATGTGGACACGCCGATAGTTTTGTTCATTACTTAGAATTTGTCATGGGGGAGACAGAAACTACGCACTACAGCATTAAGTGTTGGATAGTGACAAGTTGCAAAAACTGTTTCCTGCATGAAAGTTGGATGCGCTACATGGTCATCCTCCACCCCAACCACCACATCCTTACTTTCCACTTTGCATTGGCACTGGAAGTTTTCACAGGACAGAAATCACTGCAGATTTGCCCATGACTTTCTGCATTTGGGTCCTTCCTTGGTTGCCACTCTCCCTCACCACATTGTGACAGGTGGCCTTACAATTATGCCCTTGCATTTTGTCAGAAGTACCTTCCGTTCTTTTTATTTTGTGATCATATCTTTTTTTTAATTGACATTTGTTTTCATAACATGCAACAAACAGCCATTCTCGAAGCAATGCACAGTAAAATAGAGATACCAAGGTGATTGCTATGGAATGCACTGTATGTAAAGGCCCAGACACACCAACCATATAGCCGACCCTCGGCAGAAAAAACAGTTGGACTGATCAGTCTACCCGGGTTGGTCAAAAAAGTGCCTCGGAACACACCAAAGCGATGAGACGTAATACGTCTCCATAACAGCAGGCGGCGCTAATCTGTATTGTCGCCCAAAAATGAAAACCGGCAGCTGATTGGACAAACGCATCACGTGGGTCTGGTTTCTCTGGAAATTCAAAGACAGACTGTCATGGCGGCTTGTCCACAATACGATCTCATATTGTACTAAAGTTCACCGAAACGTGTTTCTGAAAACATTTTAAGCGAGAAATAGGCCATGCAGTTGATCTGTCTTCATTTCAGATCAACAAAGGTCAGTTTAAAAGATTTTCGTCAGATTTTGAGAGACTCAAGTAACACTCATCCCGCTCCCCGTTTCTGGCTTAGCACTCTACCAATCAGATTAGTCATTTGAGTCAGACTGCCGGCAGTGCCCGCCCCGCCAATTATACATGTCAAATTGGCCAAAATGAAGGCCAACGGCCCCTCGGATGGACGACGGCACGGAACACACCGAACAGACTCGAGTCACTGACCTCGCCAGACTGTCCAACGGCCGTTTATCGGCTTACTGTGTCTCGGGCTTAACGTTAGCCTACACTAGCCACTAGCACATGGTATTTTCTATGCTAAACGCTAAGAAAGGCACACAATAACACAGGAGTATGAGTCAATAACACAGCAGTATGAGACCAGCAACTAGTCTCGCTTTGCCAGACCCTCCTCCCAGGCGCGCTTAAGGAGGGTATACATAACACAGGGATGGGAGAAAAACGTGCTCTGGTTTAATGGCATTTCTTTGAACCACTCAGAATCATCATGGGCGGTGATAAACTCCAAAAAAAACTCAGATTGTCCTCATAAATCCTACGAATTTAAAATTCCAACACAAAGACGGCAGAAGGAAACTTCCTTCCTGCAGCACCGGAGCAATCCCGGAAGTGGAACGCGAAGGGTTTAGACTAACCAGCAACTAACTGATCAACACAGCAGTGGAACAGCAACTTGCAACAAGCAAGGTAAAATTACTGTTTTTGTCAATGGGGTCTGGTTGTTGCTGTGGCGTGTGTATCACTCTCAATAATGTTGTGTGAAATCCTTGTTACACAGCACTTGAAACCCTCTGCAAATGTTACTTTTCATTTAACAGTGTGACACATTAATCAACCACACTATGAATATGCATTTCACCTGAATGTTTTAAAATTGGATGTGATTATTGCCTGTTGTTAAGCTCGCGCTCATTACAGGTTTCTCAGGGTGTATCAACACTCAGGGCAAAAGTCACATACTAAAACTAAACTGGGAGAACACTTGACAATGCTTCAGTCTGACTTTTGTCATTGTGAACCCAAAGACTTCAAACATGCTGTGGCAGATTCACCGTCTATTTGAATGTGACATGCTCAATACTGACACACTTTCATTCACAATAATTAACTATTCCCCTTCACAGTGACCACAAATAGCACAGCGCCTTGGCAGAAAAATGTATGGCACAAATTAGATTAAAACTCATCCAGCGCCTGCACCCTTCCTCCTACACTTACTCTTATTTCACAGAGCACGTCTTCCTCTTGTGTACTCACAACATGAAATGCTTCTCAAGATGGTACGTTGCTCTCACTCGTGGTTGTTCTCTTGTTGTTTCACATCTTTGCTGCTCCTTTCAACCTCTCTATCTTTTCTGTCTCCAGTGTTCAAGAATAGTCCTATATGTGGCTTCCAAGTTTAACTCTGTCAGGCTCATTTGAAAGTCAAATGTTCGCTTTCACTTTTCCTACCACACTTCAAGCGCACAGTGGCTGAAAAAAAAAAAAACTTAATCAAGCCTCTGCCACAGTGCAGCAATCGGATAACAGGCCAGGAATATGGGTCATCTCATGCTCCGCACTGAGCTTACCAAGTGCCACCAGATGCACACTAATGAGGGAGAGCCCACCTTCACTGTTGTCAAGACTATATGTTGTTTGTCAGGGCTCTTGACTGGTGACATGGAAAGCGTAAAAACCAACAGATAGTGGCAAGTGGCAGAAAAATATATAGTTAATGTTCAGTTCAGTTACTGCATGTCAGGACATAACAACAATGAACAACAATTTTATATATATAATCTTAAATATCTTTTTTTTTTTCTTTATCTAGTTGTTACTGTCACATTAGACTGTATCCACGACTTTCCACTTCTGGGATTGCTCCGTTGCCGCAGGAAATTCCGCCGGATGTCACTCTTTTCGGCTGATGTCCGTAACCTTCCGCTTTCTTTGTGTTGGCGTTCTAAACTCCGGTGGATTTATGAGGACTATGGTTAACTGCTCCTCAGATCTCTGCAGGGTAAATCCAGACAGCTAGCTAGACTATCTGTCCAATCTGAGTTTTCCATTGATGTTCCACCAAAACAAGTTCCTTCCCGAGGCTAATTTGCAGAGGCACCGTGGCTCCGTGGCCACCCATGACGATTGTGATTGGTTTAATGAAATGCAAATAAACCTGCATGTTTTTCTCCCATCCCAGAATGCTGTGTGGACTAGCCAGACCCTCCTCCGCAGCGCTGTGGAGGAAGGTCTGGCAAAGTGAGACTACTGTCAAATTGTTATAAAATTACACAAAAATGAGCTAAGATCTGGAAATGGACTGGCAGTATGCTGTTTTTTTCTAAAGACAATAAACTATTTATTCAAAGCTCCATTAATTGATATTTGTTTGCCACTTGGGGGCAGGATAATAAGATACGATACAATATACTTCATTGTCCCCTTAGGGAAATTTGTTTTGGACTCCAAGCTGCACACATAAATAATGTCTTGACAGTTATAAACAAAACAATACAGCACCAGTAGCAGTCACAACAATAAATTGCACATGAAGTAGGCTGATTGCACACATCCCGTGGTAAAACTTATCTGGGAACACTGTTAGGTAAATTAGGTCACGTAACTTGTTTTCAGCAGTCCCCTGGGTGAAAGTCCTGTGTTTGTTTGACACATCTTCACCCCGACCTCCTCTGTACGCTGACTTTATCGCTCTTTATACTACGTAACCTGGCTCCCTTCTTTTGCTCCCGTCATAATGACTACGGCCACTAGAGGTCATCACAATTAAACAATTAACGTAAATATGGGTCTGTGTCTAAAAAAAACATTTGCAGCAACAGAATCTTGATTAATATTTAATCAGGTCAAGGTGTAAGTGCAAGGTGCATGCTGAAGTTTTAGTCACAGGCGGTGGAGAATAGAAAAGTTTTTCAAATGGATTTGAAGATGGTCAAAGTCGGAGCAAGTATTGAATGTACTTTTAAAGTTGCAGGAAGGGGACTGTATAAATGGCAAGAACAATAGACTCAAACACAAAGAGCTACCAGCCAACACATCTGAATAAGTCCCTGTGATTTTTCTTCCAGGGCTTTTCAAGGAGGAATGGTTCTGTGCTCCAGCATACCTTCCCTCCTTGCTTCTTTCTGTGCTTGTTAAACGCTGTAGGATATCCATTAGGGTGTGCAGGCCTGTAGAGATGCTTTGGATCTGAATTCAAGGTCTACGCCAGCAAGAAATATCCGGTTCAGGAGGAGCGGTGCTGTCCCCTGCTTCGTCTTTGAGGATATGTCCCAGGGGGCAGCTGTGCTCTGTGGGAAGCAGACAAGTATAATGGACAAAAAGGATTTCATGCTATCACTTTCATTGTGAATGTGAAAGCTTTTTGTGTCATCTTTGACAATGTTTATTTATTTTCCCCCCCATCCACAGTTTCTTCATATTAAGTTTGTGTCATATGATCTATTCCTCTACATACTATGCAGATGTAAAGTTCAATGTATTAATTGATTCGTTCCAGAACACAGGTGCAACATGCTTGATTTGCTGAGAAACACATCAGTGTCGTAGATGCGTAATTGTAGTCTTTTGAGAAAAGGAGAACCTTCTATATTTTTATCTCTACTGTCATACATTGGAGTCAGTGATCATTTACCTTCCACTGCACTCTTAAGAGAAATTAATTCCATCATATTCTACATGATCATTTACATTTTATTTCTAATCCAAATACAGGGGGCAAATTAAAATAAAGAGCTGTTGAAGAAAAATCCTTAATTCAAAGACCAATTAAGACAAAAAAAAAACCTCAATACAAACATTGAAAGGGAGGTGAAGGTAATAGGTAAAAAAACACACACACACACACAAACATCTTTTACTGCCCATGTCTGTTCCGTGAATCATGTTAAGTGTGACAGGAGCACAATCAAATACAAACAGCCTTGACGTGGTGTTTGGTGAGGGTGGAAAAGAGGGAAAGGGAAACAGGATTACCAGGGGACCAGGGCTTAAGTCTTAGAGTCTCCAGGTAAGGATCTGAAAGGATTGTACATTTATTTGAAGATGTTTGCACTTCATTTTCAAATACTGTTTTGGGAGTCTAGTGGATGGTTGACTCGATTTCAATTACGTCTAGCATTTTACCATTGATAGCAAGTATTCTTTTTTGGGCTTTTCCACCTTTAATGGACAGGAAAGCTAGGTGAGAAAGGGGAAATAGAGGGGGAAGACATGCAGGAAATCGTCACAGGTCGGATTCGAACCCTGGACCACTGCGTCGAGGCATAAACCTATATATGTATATATACAGTGCACAGCATAAATGAGTACACCCATGCTACATTTGACTAAAAAGAGGAATAAAAAAATCACCTTTTGGAAATTGAACTTAATGCCTTAATTAAAAAAATTAGGAAAAATCCAACTTTTAAGGACACCAATTTTCTTTGTGAATGAATAATGTATCGTTAATAAATAAATGTTCTTCCTTAAAATACAGGGAGCATAAGTGAGTACACCCCTATGTTAAATTCCCATAGAGCCAGGCAGATTTCTATTTTTAAAGGCCAGTTATTTTATGAATTTTATGATTTTTTTTTTATTTAAGGCATTAAGATCAATTTCCAAAAGATGATTTTTTTGTTCCTCTTTTTAGTTAAATTTAGCATGGGTGTACTCATTTATGCTGAGCACTGTAAGTATATGTGCGCCTGCTCTACCCACTGAGCCAACCTGGCCACCATTGATAGCACGTTCTGCCGGTTGAAGAAATAGTCGACCATTTACAGTTAATCTTCTTCTTGCTAGCTACTTAACTGTGTCTATAAAAAACGTTGTGCCAGAAGAATGGCAACAACATGGATGGGATTGAACCAGTTGCACTAGTTTGTGGTAAGAAAGTATTACAGTTGTAACTACTCTAAAATTGCCGTATTTTTTTGATATTTGTGAAAAATGTTAAATGAAGTGTTTCTAGTAACCGCTACTAATAGCTAGAGCTGTCGTTCCAGTGTGGGGCCTGGATCGGTCCGGGTCACACAGCTCTCTAGAAACGGTCAAGGGAGCAGTTCACACACTCATCTTGGTGTCCCATTCTTTTATTGTATCCAGTATTTTTTATTTAAGATTTTTTGGGGCTTTTCCCTTTATTTTTGAAAGTGGATAGACATAAAAGGGGGAGAGAAATGGGGGATGACACGCAGCAAAGGGCAGCAGGTCGGATTCGAACCCGCGCCGCTGCAGGACTCAGCCAACATGGGGCGAACGCTCTTACTGGATGAGCTAGAGGCCGCCCCTATTGTATACAGTATTGATGTCCAAATGAAGCTTCCTGAAGCATTTTCTTTATTTTTTGAGCACAATAGATGGCACTCTCTGTTCAACAAAGGGTTAAAAGCACACTGAATTGCCATTCCTTGAGCCTTTTTTCTTTAAACTAAGAGTGCCATCTAGTTGGGTGAACAAATACAACCAAAGGTTCATGAATCTTCATTTGGACAACACACGACTACACTAGTACTCAGCAATAGCTGCTGCTCACAAGAGAGCAGCTGTCCACGGGCCAAACCTGGCTCCACTGACAACCTGATTGAGATAAACGTTGAGGAAAATCCTTCAGTGGCACTGCCAGTGAATAATTAACCTGTTGACAGTCGGTTTTGCACCTGTTTTGGCTGTGTGGGTATCAGGGTTGGTGGTGGAGCTGTGCTGCAGGGTTGCAGAAACTGGCGCATGGTTAGATCATGCCGAGTAATAAGGACAAAAGGAGGTGCAGCATGATACTCTGTCCCTTATGAATTGGCAACACAGTGTAGTTGACCATTTTGTATAAGAGACAGTAAAACTCTACAGCTTATTCACATTTTAAATACTGTATCTTGGAATGGAAAAAGCATATACACTTGAATATTTATTCATTTGTGTTGCTTGCCCTTTGATTTGTTATGTGTTCAATTTGGAGACTGACCCCGCATTTCATACTCCTTTGTATGCACAGCTTTGGTTTTGTTGCACTGCATTATTAATGTGTAACTCTGTGCTACTATACCAAACATCATCCACAGAGAGAGAGAGAGGGGTCATTTGCATGTTTTGGCTTAATCGTGCATATTGTTAAATCATTTTGAAAGGTTATTTAGTGATTTTCACATCAGCATGAGTTGGAAATGGGAAAGGTTGATATTTCTGAGATTGCTTAATGAGAATACAGAAACTCTCCCAAACAGGCAAGCAAATTATGCTGTGTACATCATTACATGTGATGCAGGAAATATTTGTGAGAAAAAGGGGCTTTATTTTTGCCTCTTGTCTGTAAAAGGTTGAGATTTGCATATAAATTGACCATTTTATTTCTCCCACTGCATGCCTTGCAGTCTTTATTTAATTTGTGGTCATGTTAATGAGTTCTGCTAGTATGACACAATGTGGGACTACTTATACAGTATATTTGAATGCAGATTGTTTGTGTACCGGCCTCATTTCTTGATTGGACTACGGCATTCAAACTTTAGTAAAACCTGCAGGTTTTGTATGTTGTCTGATTGTATGCAAAGATGTCTGGAGTGGAATTTGTGTTCCCCAAACAATTGGCCATAAACAATACATACAATTGCTCCAAATCTATTTGCCTGATGAGGTTTGGTGTACATGGGAGTAGGGTTATTCAGTGCAGAATGCAAAGAATGAGGCTATTACAAGAACGTTTTGTCTGAACCATTAGATTTTATAACAAGACAAACATCACATCTGTGCAATGTCCTGATAAACATTGGATTTAAGAGGTACAATGTGGAGTCCGTCCTGGTCACAGAACAGTGGTCTAGCCCTTAAGCCTGGCAAGGGACTGTCCCATCCAGTACGTGTGCTTTGTGGACTTGGCCTCGGCTTATGACCATGTCTCTACGTCTATAATAGGGCATGCATACTGCAAATACAAAACTACAAATACACATATCAATCATAGAACAACATGGACAAGCATTTTAAACAAGTGATTCTTGAGACATGAGGCAAAACACGTTTGTTTTAACATGCTGATTTTGATCCAGGAACCATATACATTGAACTTATATGGGATGTTTGGTTTCATTGTCAATCAAATATGATACGTGTACGTTTACTAGGTGATTTCAACTTGCATATAAATGACTTTTAGTATGGGAATATATGGACCTTGTTACTGGTCTAGACTTAACCAACACAACATGAAAAGAATGCCACTAACAACCGTGGAAATACACTGGACCTTCTCTTTACAAATGGTATTGGCGCTGAATGGACGGACCATGAAAACCTTCTGCACACAATCATGTTTTCCTAGTTTAAAAAATCATATTTAGTTCAAAGTTTACAATGATGATATGAATTTGACTTTTTATCCAATGGTTTCAAAGCCTGCTTTTAAAGTGTTTCTATTGATTTTAATATAGTCCTACCTGTCTGTGTCCAGCTGGTGAGGCAGTTCATGTGTGAGAGAATCTTGGCATTGATGTACAACTGTGAGGCCTCTGTAGCCAAATCATCCTGATATGTTTAAATCTGGCCAAATTGAATTTGATTATGTTCAGAATTGTCTTCACTTCTGTTTTTAATGTGATTTGAGCGTATGGTGGCTTACGACAAAACGAGATTTTTCGCCTTGCCTGGTCGAGATTTTCTAGAAGAATAAACGTGCACTTTCAGCTGCTAAGATAGTACTTCTCTCACCTGATTAACATGTAAAAAATAATCCATGGTTTCTGTTTGATACTGTCACTAATCAAACACAGAATACTCCTGCCAATAGTTCATCATTAAACGCTGATGATTTTCTAAAATTCTTCACAAAAAAGATTGAGAGATAAATTCACTGGTCCACTCTCCTCTCAGAATGCTTTGATCGATGCAGGCACTGTGACTCGGACCAATTGCATCCAGTTCAGTTTGAAATAATTTCCCTTGAGGCCTTTACCAGTCTAATAACTGCTTCCAAACCTTTGCCCTGCATATTAGATCCTATAGCTCATGATTTTTTTAATTAAGAAACTGCTTCCTGTATTAAATATTATGGAGTCAGATAAGTATTTTAATGAATGAATGCATGGAGAAGGATTCACAAATTTATTTCAGGATAAACATAAATAAATCTACAAAAAAATACGTTTTATGTTTTACATACTGTATATTAAATAGAAATCCACAAATACAATATATGTATGTTAAAATATTTGCAACTTTCATCAAGAATGTTTTTGGATGCTTTTACATTCATATACAAACTGTTGAAACTGCATTTACAAACTGCTTCTCATGTGTGAACTTCACTGCATTTGTGTGTGGGATTTTAAAGACTCCCCTGACGTCGCTCGATTAACACATTTATTATCTGTAGCCAATCAGATGCCTCCCTTCTTTTCAGCCACTCACTCGAGCTTCAGAAATCTATGGGAGACATCACAGAGACTACATCCATGTTTACAGCAGGCCTCCAGGAAGTTTGCCGGGCTTTGAAGCCAATTTGACAAAGTGGCCAATTTTATTTATAGTATCAAATCATAACAAGAGTTATCTCGAGACACTTTACAGGTAGAGTAGGTCTAGACCACACTCTGTAATTTACGAAGCCCCAACTATTACAGTGGTTGCCTCAAGAGCAAGCATTAGCAGTAGCTATTGCGACAGTGGCAAGGAAAAACTCCCTTTTTTGTTAGGAAGAAACCTCGGACAGACCCAGACTCTTGGTAGGCGGTGTCTGACGGCACCGGTTGAGGGTGTGATGAATGGTGGCAATAATAGTCATAATAAAGATAGTGGAACAGTGACCATAATGGTAGTCGTAGTAGTTCATGTCATAGTAGGGCACAGCAGGGCGTTATGGAGTGTAGTGTGGCACAGCAGCCTGGGTGGACACGGTTGGACGCAGCAGGACGCAGTCGGGCACTGCGTGGAATCGCAAAGTGTAGGAGGGTGTAGTAGGTCCATAGTGACAGCTGCACCCAAGACCCCGGTCTAGGTGCCACCCTATTCCAAGGCGATATTCTGAGTGAAGAAGAAACATAGGGACTCCAGGGAGAAAACTCCCCAGAGCTAGGTTAGTAACAAGCATTTCTGGGACTAAGATGCACACAAAAGGAGACAAGTGAAAAGAAAGAAGAGAGAGCAGCTCATTGTGTCCTTGGAAGGAAGGAAGTTCCTCAGCAGCGGTCAGGAGTTATAATAGCATAACTAAGAGAGGCAGGCTAAAGAGAGAGCTAACCCCCGCAGACGATTCGTTTCACTATCAGAATTTGATCCATTCGGTTTGATAACATTTAGAAAGTCAAGAAGTGTTGCACAATGAAATAATTTAATCCCCATTCAAGTTAGCAGAGCACTAAACCTGGAAATAGCCGGCTTGGCCGGCTGAAGTCTCTACTGTGCCCGCTCTATGGGCCGCACAGTGCGGAAGCAGTGCAGATCGTCCGGGTATTTTTATACGCGGAATTTGAACTTTTTTGGCTTCATAGGCATGAACGAGGCTCGGCCAATGCCATATCCAGGTTTTATTATAGATCTATGGTTTACAGCCTATGGTATAACCACAATAAGCTGATCCCCTGGTAAATACTCACCCATTGTCATATTTTCTTCAATTATTAAAGGTGCACTATGAGTTCCTGCATGGTTTCAGCGCAATTTCATTTTTGTCTCAAATCATAGGTATCTGTTCTTGCTGCCTGCCCCCTGAATACACCGTGAAAAAGCCCGGTCTCGGGAGACAACACAGGGGTCGTAAACATCAAACAAACACTAGGGATACAAATACAAAATACAACACCACGTTCCAGCCAATCACCGACAAGATGGTTGGGGGAAGGGGTGACAGTTAGTCAGTTCGTCATGACAGTTACGGAAACATGAGGGGCGAGCTTGCTCTGTTTTGTTTGAAATTTACTTGGAAGGTCAACAGAAGTGAAGTCATGCAGGAACTCATAGTGCACCTTTAAAGGAGAAAAGAAAGTACTGTGTTCAGGATTAAAACAGTAAGTATAAGACAGGAGCCACAGGCTGATGAGCGTACACAACAGAGAGAAAAATACCAACAGAGACACAGACATGATTTTGTTGTCAATGCTCATGTGAAACACTGAATGAGGTGACTAATGGGCTAGACCTCAGTGTAGCCCAGTAAACATTTGATCCCAGACTGAGAAACCTACAACACCAGGACAAATGAGGCTGTGCACTCCCACACTGGACACTATCAAATCCACTGACCTCATTTCACTGCATTACAAGAAATATCACACACAAGTGTCTGTGTATACATGGCACATCTGCTCGTTTTCTCTGGTCATACTAAGAGCAGCAGCAGCATAACAGAATGAGTTGTTTCTGTTCTTGGAAGGCCACAGTTGTGCTGCATACATTTTTTGTATGATGAGTAATCCATAATTTACTCTCGGTACAAACACTCACAACCTTGAATGAAAGTGAAGGCCTCTGGGACACATAATGGAACAAAACTGAGCTGGTGCATTAACAGTGGTTGGCAAGAAATTCCTGTTGGGCTTGTGCAATTATTTTTCTTGGGTTGCTGTCACGCTCTTTCTCACTCCAGTGAAAAGTAATAGCCTCCTCAGTGATAAACTATAATTACGTCGTATTCATTCACGCTGTTAACATGAATCATGAAGCACTCAGGATCAGGAGCAGCCTGCTGGTCATACACAAAGACAGGTTTGGATCCCAGAGAAAAAGACACCGATTTCAAATACACATTATGACTCAGGTCCAGTCAAGTTAAGTTGATGTAACAGTGTTTTACTAAACAAAGGTGTGTATAATGCATTGTTTATTCAGAGTATAGCACCAAAATATGTATAATAACAAAAGATACCGACAGAGAAGTTGTATTGCTTCATAACATAATGACACACTAATTAAAACATAACCACTCACAGCATCCGTCCCCGTGCCATGTTTTCTTTCTCTGGTACGCCTCTGCTGAGCTTCTACTCTTGATTATCAGAAAGCCCTATTAAAGGCTTCAAGTAGTCCCGGCCCAGAGCACTAACAGCTTGTTATCAAGATGAACCAAAAGAGGTAAATATGCAAAAGACACCACATTTTTGTTATTCATGTGGAAGTGTGTTGAACTCCCAATTATTGTCCCACATTTACAGATAAACTGGTAGCAAACAATCTTTCATAAATGGTGCTGTAGTGGGTCTAACCCTGCTTTGTGTTCTATAGTGGACACAGACCTCTCTTCCTGGGATTATTTTTCAGCATGTTAGTGCAAGGCACTTTAGATGTTATCGGTATAACTTCCATGGAGCATGTGGTAGATCAGGCAGCCCCAGAAGTCATTTTATAGTAAGCGAAAGGAGTCACAAATTAGCCTTGGCTAGAAATCCTATCTGCAACACATCTGTATAATGTTATTTTAACTTGTTAAAATGTTTTTTGCATTGTCCCAGACAAATAAAATACATAAATAAAAAAATAAAATGTTCCGTACACTTTCCAATCACGCATGTCCACGACCTATCTATATAAACGTTTGGTATTCATTCACTCTGCTTACAACAACGCTGAGGTCTGCATCCTCCTCTTGTATTAGCATTTAATCATACATGAGTTTTGAATGTTTAATACACGCTTAATTAAATTACATTAAATGTGTATCTCAGGCTCTGTCGGTGGGGGTGTGAGCTCAGGGACAGTCTGTGTCAAACTTGCTCAGATTTGATCTAGAGCAGGGGTCTTCAACGTTTGCTTAAGCCAAGGACTCCTTAACTGAAAGAGAGACGGAACAGGGACCCCCTACTAAATATATTGTATAAGGTGAAGTTGCATAGTAAACAGGGCCTACAATAACGTGTAGTGCAGCCTAAAGCCTTTATGCATACCTTTTTTGCATGGAATACTAAGCTAATAAAAAAGCCTAATAATTGTTGGCATGATTTTATAAATCATCTTTTAATGTTAAACATACATGTAGCACAGTGAATCCTTAGGATGAACTGTATCTGTGGATGGCTACCTTAGCGACCACCTTACCTATAGGCCAGTAAGCAGTGGGAATTTATATTTGCTAATAATATGTTGGATTCATGTTAAGATATAACACTAATTTGGAGCCACCCCCCTGCATCGACTCTGAGGAGCCCCTAGGGGTCCCGGACCCCCCTGTTGAAGATCCCTGATCCAGACAGAGCATCACATGAGCACACAAACCGCCAAACTAAAACGCACATTGCAGCAATAAACGGTTCACGTGTTGACGTGAGTGTCCTGAATTAACTGCAGTTCAGAGAAACAAAGCATACACAGGGTCCCGTGAACACTCTTTGTGCATTTCCAGTAAAAAAAATCCAGAACCAAAAGAGGAAGGAAGAGAAGGTAATATGCACATTAACATTACACAATGATACATGAAATGTGCATAAAATATATAAAAAATACAATACAAAATACATTATTTCTGTAAGATATTACAACAGAACATCAGCCTCCCACATACCTGCAGAGATATAATTAAATTAACCATATTAGTTAGCATGCTCAACTAAACACATTTTAGCACTAAACAAAGTACAGCTGAGGCTGATGCAACTGTAAAAGTTTTGCAGGTATTTGTTCGTATACCAAAATACAGGGCAAACTTTAATTTAGACCTGATGGTGGTGCAGGACATAGAGAAAAAGAAAGAAAGGTAAAATAATAAATAAAGCACCAACAGTGTTAAAGGCCCTGAACACCCACACAGGTGTTTTCAGTTAACCTGGCTGATTAGACCTCTTCCCAGGACTGTGTGGGTGTGAATAGACTGATTGATCTTCCTAAGTCTCCTGTTAGCTTTGTTGCTCCTGTTAGGGCAGGACCAATGACTGCTTTATCATTCTTATTGGTAGAAAAATATGTGTGCCCTAATAAATTCCCATCCAAGCTCTGGCCCACTTCCAACCTGAGCAGGGTCTGATCAGCCAGAATAACTGAAATCACCTGTGTGGGTGTTCAGAGGCTTTGACATGTTCCCTCCAAAATAAAAGTCTCTGCTTAATCCACATTTATATTGCCCTGTTCATAACAAACAACATACTCATATCCATTAAAATGATCCTGCTCAATGGTGTTCTTTTTATTTACATTGGAGAAATTATTCTATTTCCGTGTATATGTACTTCATCCATGGCTCGAGTGAAATCAGACTTGTTTTACTATGACTGAAAACCATGGCTTTTTATATATATATATATATATATATATATATATATATATATATATATATATATATATATATATATATATATAATGATTTTTGCAGGTGGCCCCAGCAGCAATCTGTTTAGCTTTCAGCCATCTCTCACTGTGTTTCATTGAGGAAGCAGAACTATTAAGCAAATTTTCTGTTGTTAATGTTGTCTTATATTTAGGTCTTGGTGGTGCTCCAGTGATTATTACCCCTGAGAAGAAGAGCATTTTCAAAGCCTCAAAGAACCCAGAGTAAAAAAGAATTCAAGTGTGTTATCTGCAAACACAGTTATTACAAAGGATGCAAGAAAAACTGAACAATCCACACACTACAAAGCTGTAGCATTGGTGTTAATTTAAGGATCTTGAGAATCCTTGAAACATTTGTGAGAATGAAATGTTGCGGTGGAGTTTTCTTTTCAAAATGTTTGGATGGCTTTGCTTTAATTTCTTTTATCAAAAAATAGCAACTAAATTCTTCTCTTTGCCTTAATGCAACCTCTTTGTGGTAGTATCAGCTCTTCACATCCTGAGGAAAACCTTGTAACCAATGCAAGGTTTCATCATAGAGGAATGATGAGATCAATGTCCTTGTTTCAACCAATCAGCTTACAAAAAATCCTAACAATTACAATTAATAAATAAAGTGTGTGTGATGTGATAATGTTGTTGAAATCAGGTTTATATGACTGTTTTGTAACTATAAGTATGTCATATTTTGTTCATGTCAATTCATTTGCATACATCTTACACGCAAAGAAATGGACAATAACATAACCTTTGGTCAAGATGTATTTTAAATTACAATAAAGATAGTGATATGCTCATTGCACAAGTCTACGGCTCGCTAAATTCATCATAGAGCATGCGGCAGTATGTGTGCCTTTTAGTGACACCCCTAATTGTAATCACTAACAATATGTAAACAGGTACAAGCAACATTTTAAGGCAGGTAATTCTATCATAGCTTAAAACTTAAATCCCCTCAGAGGCTGCATACTTTTTCAATCTGTGTAACTTAAAAAGTCTTAGATTAAATCCTTAAAATTAAATCTTTGTATGTAACAATGTCCCATTTATTTTTTGTTATTATTATTATTATTATTTATTTATTTTTAGCCGGAATTCCTCTCGTCAGAATATTTACAAGGATTAGTACCCTGGACAGCTCCTTCATCCCAGAGATTTGACTATGTACTCATGAACAAGTGGACATTTATTGCTAATGGAGACACTGCAGGAAAGGTCAGGGCAATTTATAAAAATTTAAATTGTATATGACAACCAACTGAATATTACTTTCGAGCCCTTCCCACTCCTACGGTGGCCGAACCCGAAATTAGCTCTTAGTATCTCCATTGTTTACACGCAGCTGTTCTAACCACTCCAATATTAACTTTGGTCTTGTTGCTTTGCCTGTCGCGTTGTCGTTTAAATTCTCTTTTTCCCTCCCAGCTGGCATTCGTCACGGTGCCACTGAGTCTAAAAGCGCGAAAGGCGGAGGTTTGTCCCTCTTTGGCTAATGTATTTTAAAGATGGAGGCACTACATGGCGGCCATCATTCGAGCGACTCACCCATATGTATGCTGAATGATTCTGAATGGCAGATTCTATGCTTACGAGAATACTTTGATTAGTTGGTTGAAGTAATTACACATGAATGAGCACATTTGTGAAAGAACAAAGGGGTTTTTGCTAAGAATCAACTCTACACAATGTAGGTTTAACATGGACAATACTGATAAACTCACTCCCAACTTGTAAAATACGGACGCTTGGTCAGTGGCTCTCAGCGTTGGATACCAACGCAAGAATCACCCTTTAGCGTCTGTATGGAACGCACCAGGCAGAGCAGCAGCGCGACCGCGGCACTGTAAGATGACGTAGTATTGAGAGCGACAATGGTAGCGTGTAGTATGAAAAACCTAAAATGCCGCTTAAGGAGGTTGGTTGGGGTGGTGGATGGGTCAAACAACACAGGACTTTCACCCAGGAGACCGAAGTTTGTGTCCGGTTGTTGTCCCGCGTGTCACTGAAACGTACGTTTTGTAACCCCACCCACGATCTTTTCCTGAACCTAACTGTCCCGTTCTTGTGCCGCATGTCAGTTAAACGTATACGTCCCGACCCAGAGTGTCAAAAAGTGATGCCAAGAGTCCTTACCAAGCGCATCTAAATAAGACGCTAAAGGAGACTTTTTGAATCAATAACAAATGCCAAAGGCACCTGACCAAGCGTCGCTTTCTGATGAGACGGGAGTGAGAATGTGTTGTATAAACATGGTTAGAAAGGGAGAAGCAATGCAGCAGATATAAGGTATATGGGGCCCTGAGCTGAGGCTAATTTGGAAACCCACATCACTTGTTAGTCTTAAATGCAATTTAAAACAAACAAATAGTTACAACAAATTCAGGATAAAAAACAAAAAATGGATAAAAGAGACTTTGTGCATTTGAATATGACTGTGTGTACCCAAAAATGAGGCCTAGCACATTGTGAGACCTGGATATACACATGAAGTGTCTCAAAACTGACTGACCGTCCTCATAGTTTGTCATTATGTAAAGGATTTAGATGTGAAAATTAAGTATGATAAAAAAAATGAACTTAGCAAACTGTATTTTGTATCATAATATTTGACAGTAGGTAATACAGGATGGGGAAAGAGATATCTCTCAGAGGTGCAGATTGGAGAGAGATCTAAGTGAAATGTGACAGTGGCGGATGGAGCTCAAAGCAACATCTTTGAAGCGTTTGGCCTTGTAGCATTGAAATAAGCAAAAGAAATGTCTCATGTCCGTGTGAAAGAAGATGTCAGAAGAATTTGGGGCTCACAGATTGTTTGATTTAATGGTGCTGCAGAATCTGTGGGCTGCGTTGGTCTCATTGTCACAGTCAAAGATTGTGAAGACAGATGAGATTCATTCAAATTAGTTATGTGGAAGTCTTTCTACTAATATCTTAACAATAGAGTTAAAGAGAGTATTTGAACCGGAAAGAAAGAGAATCACACTTCAGTGGAACTCTGAAGGCAGAACAGGATGAACCTGTTTTATTTCTCATTGCTTTCTGTGTTGCTTTTACTCCTCATGTTCAGATGGGCTTCATACTAAATGAAATGGACCTGTGTGCTGTACCGGCTCTGAATTAAATTGGTTACTTATCCAGTGCATGCTTTAATAGGAAAGAATGGAAAAAAAGGTTTTCCATTTCATATTGTGCAACTACTTTTACATTTTACATAACTACACGTGTCAGTATTGTCGTTCTACAGGGGTTGTTGATTGTAGGAAGGTTATTGATGAACCCAACATTTTTCAAACTACAATTAGCTTCTTAATGATTTACTACTGTACTTTCATAAAGTTGATCAAAATGTATGCAGGGCGAGATATTCTTACTTTTATTCCCTATTATGGGTCAAGCTTTAAAACGAAGATGCTCCTATATAACTGCAATGTAAAGTCTGTTCTGCTGTACGGTTCAGAGAGCTGGCGAGTGGTCAAAACAGACATGAGGAGAATGGAAGTGTTCCATAATGGATGCCTCCGACGAATAAGCCAGATTTTTTGGCCTAATAAGAACTCCAACAATGAACTGTACAAGAAAACGGGAAGCCGGAGCATCACCAAGGAGATTATGCAGAGATGCCTGAGATTTCTAGGACGTGTTGAGGATGGAGCAGGACCGCATCACAAAAGTCGCCTTAAGATGGACACCACCTGGCAAAAGAAAACCTGGGAGGCCCAAAACCACCTGGCACAGAACTGCGACACAAGAGCAAATTAACCTGTCATGGGGAGAGGCCCCACATGCTGCCAGGGACCGAATGCAATGGAGAGTGCACATTGAAGCCTTATGTCCCATAGGGAATGAAGAGGAGTAAGTAAGTAAGTAATGGGTCAAGCTCGAAGACCACTGGATCCCACGTTTCCCATAATGTAACTTACTACCATCTTTTTATTTGACCCTGACTGGTAAACATAACTTTAAGTCAAACTTTGATAAATAAGAGTCTACAGCCATGCTAGCGCCCTTTGAGCTACATGCTAATTTTTGCATGCTAACATCCTCACCAATAGCACATACTGTTGCAGTATAGCATGTTAGCATGCTATCATTTGGGAATGTCAATGAAATGGCCCATTTGTGTGATGTCCTGTTACGTTCCTAAACCCGTAGATAAAAAGTAGACTTTATATTTCATAATGAATGTTTTCCGTCAGATCGTTTATAGATCTCGATGTTTCCGACTGCACTTGAGGGCAACTTTATTTCACAGGAGAGAGAGAGAAAGAAAAGAGACGTGCAGGACATAGCAAGTGCTTTGTTGATGCAGGAAACATTCAGTTCAATGCTCGTGTTTTTTTTAGGGCTGTCAAACGATTAAAAAAATTTGAATCGCGATTAATCGCTGAATTTCTGTAGTTAATCGCGATTAATCACATAATTTATTACATGATTAAAATTCTATTATTTTGCATTTCAGAACAGTTTTTAAGTACATATTAACAATTGAAAGCAATTTTTACCAGTGTATCTTGATTGGGAATCAAATGAATGCAAAGAAAGTTACTTTATGAACTTGATTTTAAGATTTGTAATTATTTATTTACTGTAAACAAAAGAAAAATGTGTGAATCTGTCATTATTGCACAATTCCTCCAAGTACCTAACTAAAAAATTAAAAATCCCTATCCTTACCAGAGTCAATATAGTGTTTAGTAACTCCTACATAATGTTGATTACTCACTGACGTCCAGTGATCACCGGTTAATGAGACAGTGTTTGCAGCACCTTGCAGCTGTTCCACTGTGGCTGCTTTCTGTGTGTGGTACAGGCTGTATCTGTGAAAACTACTGTCCCCCTCGACGGCAACGAGACAGGTCAACCGTAGTACGTCTTTAAGACCCGAGTCCTCTACGATGCTGACAGGTCTGCAGTTAGTTGCCACCCATTTAGCCCGCTAGTGGGTAGCATCACGTTAACTGTACTACTATGTTTAGCTCGTAGGTGGTAGCTCAAGCATGACGTGCTTCTGTGATATTTTAATTCGGCTTTACACAACATGCATATGGATTTCGACTTGTCTATGAGCCGGACGGAGTTTTGGAAAATAAAAAGCTCCATTCAGAGTTATTGCTGCTGTGTTTCTCCATCATGCCTGCAGCCTGCAGCAGCAGGATGTGATACGAGGAAGTGGCAGCTTGATGATAAGTAACGGTGCTGCAAAGGGTCAAAATAGTAGCCTGTTAGGCACGACGCAAAGCCGAGTGAAGTGTAAAATAAATTAATAAATGCCGGCATGCGATTAATGCGATTAAAAAAAATGAATCGCGTCGCGTCGGCACTTTATCGCATTGCGATTAACGCGTTAATGCTGACAGCCCTAGTTTTTTTGTTTTTTTTTCCCTCAGTGTTTTAAAATGTTCTTGTAGCAGTGATAAAGGCAGTGATGTTTCCTGTTTACTGTACGGGATTCTCACACCACCTCAAACCATAGCTCAAAACACTCACTCACACATGTTTGGCCACCGCAGCGTGATGTGGGGTTGCGTTTCTCCAAAAGTTGAGTTCGTCTCAACTTTTTCCGCCGCAGGCCCACTGCGTTTTTTTGAGTGTCCCCCCCACGGCAACCCCTGCCGCAGCCTAAATGCATTACCCCCATTCAAAATGAATGAAAAGACCCGCGTTTTTCAGCCGACGCAGGCTGTGTGAACGTAGCCTAACGTCTGCCGGCGAAACTAAAGGAATTATTAGGGGTTATTTTTTCAGACTTAAACACTTGATGCTTGAAACTGGTGCTTACGCTAACACATAGCATAACCAACCCATCAATGTGTTTACAAATTCCTGTTTTTATGATTCTAATTCAACTGTGGTTATGATGAGAATAGAACATTATAGGCTGATGACATGAAAGAGTTATTCTTACTCACATTGGCACAACATCACAATTGTATTTTTCTAAGGGGCTCAAAAAAACCTTACATACACAGCCAAAAAAAAAGCAAAATGGAAAAGTACATTTAACTCAGATCTATACTAGCCTGGTCCTACCAGACTCTCATACATTTCATTTGTATCTGAAGGGAAATGAAAATTGAGCATAAGTACGTAGGAGGGCGGAGCCAGGCTATATCCATCCATTGTTTCAAATGAAATATTTCAGTAAACATTTCTAACATTCTATTGTGGCCTTAGTTGGTGTTTAAAATATGTCTTATGCACTTGTACACTATCAGCTATTTGAACCTAATCAGCTTATCAGCACAGTGCCTATACTGTATAAAATGGTTTTCAAAAAGAGAGAGCTCTTTTACGCTGTTTTTCACTTAAACCAGTGAAACAATTTAATATTTCATTCTTAATGAAGCAGTAAAGCATGGTAATGGATTCCATGCTAAAATTATGCTTTATAAAATGGCATTGCCTTAAACATTATGTTCACCATTACAGTACATTGCAAATATGCATTGTGCACCCTATCTCTTTTGAAGCTGTGTTATTTTGTGGGCAAGCAGAATCCTGCCTGTAGGAACAAAGCCAAAATGTATGTGTGTTTGTGTGTGTGTGTGTGTGTGTGTGTGTGTGTGTGTGTGTGTGTGTGTGTGTGTGTGTGTGTGTGTGTGTGCGTGCGTGCGTGCGTGCGTGCGTGTGTGTGTGAAGAAGACACAGCAGTGGCTTTTGTGGCGTTATGTTATTGATAGGTTATTCTCTGTTCCAGTAATTAGAAGATTCAGTTGTGCAGCTATCGGCCTTGATTCCTCATTAATTCACTACTGTTCTGTTGGGAATGTTTTGACAACATACAAATCTCAGCGTCAAAGACAAAGGCTTTGAGAAATTGATACCAGGAATGACGGACGTAATTATGGAAATACTTCTACTAAAAATGAAACTACTTTATTCTATTGTCTCAGCTGATACACTATAAATATCCAGGTGGCACTGAATGATTGCAGCTAATGAAAAGGTAATAAAAACAATGTAAAATGGCTACTTCTTCCACTGTTTCTCATTTAACACAAGCAGTAAGCTTTATATTGCTGCACAACTGTGAGTACAAGTAAATGAAAAATGACAGCCTTTAGGTTTTTTCCGTGTGAAAACCAATATGACTGCAATCATTATTGAAGCTAATTTAAATAATATTTAATTAGTTCTGTACCGTACTCATGTAGCAGACTTTCCATCCAGCAGGGCAATTAGGAACAAATGCAACAGCAACGGGAGTTTCCTTCAAGTGTTTGTTTCTGGCCCTGCTAACACCAAGTCAAAGTCTGAGTTCGGCCTTGAACAAACTATTGTGCCCCACACACACACACACACACACACACACACCTGAAATATGATTGTATGATGATTGTATGTAATTTCCAAGAGCACCTGAAGGTTGGAGGAAGGAAATGGATAGACAGCATTGCAGACAGGTTAGATTTGTTATTGTTTTTTGAAGTATTTTATTTAGATATTATAAATGATTCTGTATCCAGGAGTGGAACTGATTCTGGATTCATGCCTGTATACATCAGAAATGATGAGAAAAATGAAACAACAGAAAATAGAACTTCTTTGCAACAATATGATTAGAACTGTTTGTGTGGTAGCATCTCATTTGTTGGAGTAAACTGCCTGCAAAATCTACTGCAACACCACATATGTTCAACAAATCATTGGGCTGTTTGGGATTTAGCATCACACTGCACATCATCTGACAAATTATCTTCTTTCTTTTTTTACACTCTTATCTACTGTCTTATTCTGAAACATGCATTTTGGTGAATTCAGGTGGGGTTAGAAATTGTATTATAAAACAGAATGATTGTGTGCTGTAAATAAAAGCTGAACACTGCAAAATAATGGACCCCCAACATAGTAAGAGACTGGTACTGAGTGCTGCATGCTGAGCCATCATCATGCCCCCACCTGCATGACTAGACTAATGTGATCATAATTGGCTTTGGATGTTCCTCTCCAGCCACTACACATAAAGCATGCTTATTAGTTGAGTTGAGTGATTTTTTTTTCTCTAAAGAACAGCTCATCCACAGTGTGAATGGGTAATTAAATTGCTGGTAATTATGTATTGATCTGGAGCTTTAATGTTGTCAAAGGTTGGCTGTTTAATCGGCAGGGATTGTCAGTCACTCACACTGTTGATGGGCGGGGAGGCAGAAAATGAGGGAAGAAACAGAGTGAGATGGAGACAAACAGGCTAGATAAAGACAGAGAATGAGACAGCATGATAGCAATTGCTCTAATCATCATCAAGTATTTTTTTCCCTCTAATTCCTTTTCCCCTTTTTGGTTCCTACCAAGCAGCAATTTCCGGGCCTGAAAAGTGAAGCCAATGCGGAAGTGAATGCTGGGATAGACTCCAGACCTCTCAGTGACCACGGACAGCAATAAGCAGGTAGAGAAAACTGATGGATCGAGACACTATTATTTAGTCTTACCAATTGCCATCCAAATAACTATTATTTGGGTATTTTTATGAAATTATAATTTGAATACATTCAGGGAAGGGTCTCATAGTCATATCCAATTCATATTATTTTATGATAGAGTAGCTTCAGATTTTATGGTATTGATTGTATCCTTACATTCTTAGTCATCTGGTTCATAAATACTAATGCTTGCTCTATATTAATCTGTAATAACAGGAGACTGTCTTCCTACCTACATAAAGGACCTCTAGTGGGCCATATGGTTGTGACTCTTGTCTGTCAGGGAATAAAAACAAAGGGTAAGTACTGTAGTGTGACATTGTTATTAATGCTTCAAAATCTCTTGAAGAGGAGGTTAGAGTGCATGGGCCAATAAAGCATCAAATAAAGGAGACTACCGTTCATTTACTACCAACCGTCAACTTGTATTTCTATCCCCTATGACCTTGATTTTTCCCCAACCTTAAAGCGGCACTAATAAATATTTTATATTAGCAATGAATCAAATGACTATGTGTAATTTGAAAGGGGTTGCTTGTAACCAAATAGAGGGCAGTTCCTCTCCACTCTTCCTAGTGTCTTTCAGCTCACTGTTTTAGTTTTGAAGCCCGCAACTGTACTGTTTTGATTCACTACAACCGCTCTCAACGACTTTACCGCAGAAGCAGAAAATTATTTTTACACAATGACAACTGATTGTGTTCTGGCCATGCCCGGCATAAAACAGCAGAAGGACTACGTTAGCAACTAGCTGATAAACATAGTGAAGCACATATAAAGCCATGTCTTTTCCACAGGGACTGGTTGAGACCAAAACAGAGCTAAAAGGAGAGTAAATATTGGACTTTTGGACAATTCTCTGGTGGTCTGAAACATGACTTGTATGCTTATGATGCTCTGTGTCTGTTGATGTGTTAATAGGCAACTGCTTGTTTTTTTACCTTTATGTATTCAGGTAGAGTTTCACTGAGAGCAATGCTCTCTTTTTCAGGAAAGTCCTGATCATATTCAAACATTGTTAATGTTTGTGAGGTGATATTATGTCATGTTGTGTTCACAGCTTGTTCCGCAGACCCCAAGTGGCAAAAAACATACACAAAATGCAGCTTTAATCAAGGAGTTTTCCCCCCAGACCATGATATTTTTCTAACCTAATACACAAGTAATTGTTGTGCCTAAACCTAACTTCCCCCTACCTTAACAGCAGTCCTATGTAACGGTTTTGGAAAGCACTGACAAACAATGTTGCTCTTCACATAGGGGCACCAAACCAGAGAATACTAATGTGTCGTTTTAAAGGCAATTTCAAATTTGTTGTATAATTTTGAGGTCTTGTTGAATCACAGCCAGGTGACATGATGCGCACTATAATTGGCTGGTGTTCATCAAACAATTGATAGACGTTTTTTTATGGTCATGTGTCTGTATGGAGGATAAGAAACACAATTGTTCCACCTGCCACTATAACAACAGAGTATGTAAATTGTAAATTATGACACAGCCTAATGGCGCTTACCCACTGCTAGTAACAGCTCTACTCGGCTCGGCTCAGCTCGGCTCGGCCACAGTGCCCCGTCCTCCATTTTCCATTGCAGTTTTAGAACCGCCTCATGAGTGAGGCAAGCGTGGCTGGTCGTCATAGCGACGCCGCAGGAAACTGCCGTGACCTAACGCGATACACACACAGAACGTCGAAGGTGTGTTGTTTTTGATTCTCAGCATGTGGCTGTTGCCACAGCCAGAAGAATTTAGTTTCAAAAGAAGCTGGAGGCAGCAAAAAAACAAACACCGCTGGCTAAACTATTTAAAAATGGCGGGTTTGTTCAGGTCACCCCCGTCTGTCGCTAGCAACGATGACACAATGATTAGTGACGATTCTCTCTGAACAATCAGTAGTCTGCAGGTTTTCACGTCACCTTTTGGTATCGCCTCTGTTTCAGTAATGAGGTTTATCGCTCCTGTACCACGGCTGTTCATCAGCCATTACATTTTCTACATCCGTCAATACCATAATTCATATGCAAGGATGTACAGTATTTGCCACTTACGTTACAGCCACTGCACAATGCCCTGTCAGCATTCAGACCTGAGGAGGTAATTGCCAACTGCAAAAAGCTAATTTAATTTGCCCAAAATATGCTGAAAACATTTTATTGTACTTCCCTGCAAATCAGGAGCGCTGTTGAAAATCTGCTTATGTGGACAAAATATCTAAGTGATAATCTGACAGCAGCTTGAAAAGTGGCTTTCATAGAGGCTGCATAGAAAAGACGAAAATTATAGGAACTTTTCTTTCACTTTTCTAACACTCAATGATCAGCTTTGAAACATGATGATACAGCAAAGGTCTTTTATTGTTAATATGTTTGTACTGAACACTAGAAAGTTCATCCATATACCAACTATATAAGCCTATGTGGTTGGGAAAAATTCAAAACAAGAACAGCCATGCTCACTCTCGAAACAAAGTCTTGTATGGAATTGCCTCAAATGATACAGTAGTATAAATTTTCATGCACACTTTAATTTCAGAGAAATTTTGGATGGTTGAAATCAAGTTCAAACTGTGACATTTCTTTCTGCTCCACTGACAAGTATACCACAAGAAAAATACACTCCAAAAAAAGCACATTAACCAGCAGCAAAGATAATTTCACTAAACTGTTTTGGTTTTATAAAGTGATTTTAAAGATCCCACCTACAGTATTGTACCATTAGGTCCATAACAATGTCAGTGCCGAAGCCCAAGGCATATGTACTAAAATGCAAATGAGTACATCTACATGCTAAGTAGTTTTTGTGCTATAAACTGCAGGAATTACATTACATTAAGTCATGGTAAAGTAATGTTTACTTAGCTCATTATAGTTTAACTCAGAGTGCAATTAGATATTAGCATTTAGTGAGCTAGTCAGAGCCCTGGATTTTAATAAAGTGGTGGATAAAATTTCATGGAAAAAAATCACCCATTTTTTAGGTAACAGCTGACACTATGTGTTTATGGATGTCTAATGAAGAAAAGAAACAGTGTCAGGCTCTATGACCAATACGTTTCTGATCTGTTGGATGTGTGTTAAGAGTTTTAGTTTGTGATTTACACAGTGTATTTTGCAGCACTAACATTAGACATCTATAGGCTACAGTATGTAGTGTCGGGTTTCTTTTGATGTCAAACAGCAGGAATTTCATACATGCTAATGTTACAAACATCCAGAATGAGGGCGCTTCTATGCTCTTAACTCTTGCTAACAAACAGCAGGAATTTCCTGTATGCTATATTACTTATGTAGAGGGATTCTAGAGCCAACAGATGTCAACATGTGGCATACAGTATGTGAATGTGAGGATGACTGCCACATACAAATGTATCTCTAATAAGTAATTGTATTGGTTTTCATTAAATAGCTTTATTTCAAAATGTCTAACTGGGACCGATTGGTGGGATTTCTGTGGACGAAGTCCACATTGCGATACACTGGTAAGAGCAAATTATGTTTAACCATGTATCCAGCTAATTTAGTATATAGCTCACGTTACTGTATTGTTAGAAGTGTTAACTTCATTTAATATTTTATGTGGTGTTTGCCTTTGCAGCGTGCAAATGTTCCACAAAAACAGGTTCCTTCCCAAGACCATTTTGCAGAGCCAGTGTCGCTGCGTCCGACGATTTTGATTTGTTTAAAGAAACACAAAAAACCCAGAGCGATATTTTTTTTCTCCTATCCTGGAGTGTATGTGTGGTGTAGCCAGAACCTACTCCACAGCGCTGTGGCGATAGGTCTGGCAATGCAAGACTACACTGATCGAGAGTCTGAATGAGAGTCTGGAGCAGCAGCTCTCTGAAGTTAACCTGGCTCTCATGCACAGCTGCAATTGCAACATACACAGGCAGGATTTTGGATTCACGCCCACTTGCAAATGGAGTTAACTCGTGCCTCTTTAAGAGTCGTTCAAATCCAACATCACTATTGCTCTAAGAGTGTTTGTACTTTCTCCTTGTCATGAAGCTCAGTAAAGAGGTGTCTCCAGGTAAAAACTACTATGCTGTATTGATTTCCTTTATTAAATTTACAGCAATCACAAAGGACACCATTTAGAGAGAAAGAGAAACACAGATAGTATCAGTAGATGCACCTCTCGTACGCTTTCGGAATAACAAACTCAAACAGATAAACCCCAGAAATACTTCAGGGACCTCACTTGTTTCTTCACACGCTCATCTGCATGCCACAGTGGGTCTCTGTCTCTCGCTACAAATAGACACTTTTCCCCCGGGAAACAAGTGGTCAGTGATCAGTAAATAAATCTGATGTCATAAGAAGAAGGATGTCTATCTGTCTCCCCAGGGTGGCATATTGACTGATTTAGGCACTGACTGTCAACTGGTCGGCTAATTCATCATTTTGTGTCAATGACACTGACCGCGTTGCTTCAGTAATTGCTCATATGGATGAAAGAGCATGTGGGAGAGATTTATCATCGGCATAAGATAGTAAAACTGATGAGGTGACTGATGAGGTGACTTCACTCTTTTTGAGAGAAAATTCAATGGATGGTTTCCTTGATGTGTAAAAGGGAATAGTGTGGAGGTGTAGGTGCAGGTATCTATTGACAGTAACATAATACAGATAATTCCATTAAAGGTTTTACCACAAGAAACTGGTTAGTGGTTAGGGTTAGGTTGGGTTGTGGGTTGTGTCTCAAAGCTCATTCGATAGGCTACAGTTTGATTCAGTTCCAATAAGGATTTAACATTTTAACTGTTTCTTTTTTGCCATGGTAGGATATTTTTGATGACAACCTTTGGATGGACTGCTTTAAAACTTGGTACAGACATTAATTTTCCTCTCAGGATAAATTGAAAGAACTTGTGATGTCCTGTCTTTTCATGTGTATTGGCATTATCCATTTTTTTCCCAACAGGTGGTTTGATACTTTTATCTGGCTATACAAGCATGAGAAAAAAGATAGGTACGTATTGTTATTTCATCCAGAGGAAGTGTTTGGCCCCAAATCACATAATTTAAAATATTAAAAAGTTAAAAGTACAGAAAATGATTCAATGACAAATTCAGAGTCATCTTTAATAATAACCACCATCATTTCTACTACTATGAAGAATCACCAGGACCTGAGGCTGACGTCTCAAAGATGATGTTGTTAGGCAATTTTCTTGGTGACTTTATAACACACACATTTTTACACACATAACACTGCTTGTCAGGTGGGTTCAGCTTAATAGAACATATCATGGGTTTGGGCGGATCAAAAAGTGACAAAGCAGCATTCCGAGTAAGTTTTAATAACGCCACCTTAGTTACCTTACCTTACCTTCTCTGCCCCTCTCTGTCTCTCAAAATGCAACACTTTGTCACTGTGTGTATGTGTGTGCGTGCTTATGTGAGAATCCACCTGGGTGCAAGGTTGCATACACAGCAAAACACAGGGCTTTCAAGCAGGGTAGCGGAGTTTGTGTCCTAGAAGAAGGGGAAAACCTAAGGGTTTCACTACTGAAATGTGAGCTTTTGTCCCAGGAGTACTACTTAAGGGGACAGGTGTTTTAACCCAAACCACAATCTTTTTTTCTAATCTTAACTACTGTAGTCGCTTTGGTGTCCTAACCCTAAACCTAACTGTCGTTACCTGTTGGCTAAACTTAACTGCAACGGCTGCTGAAATGATGGTCGCCTCACGGTTCCCTGTACTCAGCTCACAGTTACCTTTTCTTGGCAAATTTAACTGTAAAGATCACTAAACTTAACTTTCATGTTACCAATCGTCACGTGACCGGTGCCGTAATTTCTTACGATTTTATTTTATGAGAATGCGTTGCCTGTGTTGTTGCACTTGCTTGATATTTGGCTGTGTTAGCAAAGTTGTCGACCCGCTAGATTTTGATCATGAGTAATGTTATCATCGTAACAATCGTAACAGTCTATTTCCACGACGTTCCACTTCCGGGATTGATCCGTTGCTGCCGGAAATTCTGCCGGATGTCCTTTTCGGCCAAATGTCCGTTACCTTCTGTTTTCTTTGTGTTGGAATTTAAAACGCCAGTGGATTTATGAGGACTATGGTTAACTGTTCCTCAGATCTCTGCAGGGTAAATCCAGACAGCTAGCTAGACTATCTGTCCAATCTGAGTTTTCTGTTGCACGACAAAAACAACTTTTGAACGCACACGTTCCACTAAAACAAGTTCCTTCCTGAGGCTATTTTGCAGAGGCACCGGGGCTCCGTCCGGTGCTTAGCGCCACCCATGACGATTGTAACTGATTTAAAGAAATGGCAATAAACCAGAGCACGTTGCTCTCCCATTCCAGAATGCTGTGTGGACTAGCCAGACCCTCCTCCGCAGCGCTGTGGAGGAAGGTCTGGCAATGCGAGAATAACTTCCATATTCACGACAGCGGTGTAGAAGTGAATTGCACTCTGAAACTGTAAGGGTGCCAAATCACAAAGTAAATGCCAATTCTAAATTTAGCTTAAACCAAAAATGTCAATACTTCCACCACTGCTGATTGATTACTTAGAATAGAATGAACAATGTGATCGATCAATCACCCACTGCTGTGTGATGATGCTTGTTTGCCCTGGAGCTCAATGAGCCTAAAAATACATTCTATAAAAAAGTGTAATTTATTTTTACATTACTGTGAAAGTACTTTTATATTATAAAACACTGCAGGAAACCCTAAATATTTATTTTTTTATTCTCTCAAATTGAAATTGAATCCAGAGTTGTAGCCTATGGTATGCTAATTCAAAACATTAAACAAAGCAAATGTCTTTGTTCAGTGTGTGAAATGACAGTACAAGCTAACAAACATTTATTAGAAGCTGTAATCCTCCTCCAGCATTATAAACCAATAACAATTACATCATCTGTCCATCATTCAGTGAGTCACCTGAGTCATTGTGGGAGTAACAAGATTAGCTATGGCGACCGAACAATTAGTCTTGTTTGTTTTTTGTTTTTGTTTGTTAGTTTCATTTTCCATTGAGGCCAGTATGTCAAAAGGTCACAGACACTGATACCCTGACAGCCATTCGACTCCATACTGAAGACGGCAGATCAATAGAAACTGGATGACAAACTGAACTCTATCCACTTCACCTTTGATAGATTGCAACCGAGTAAGAGAGGATCAGGGCCATGCATCTTCACCATAACGTTGTCAGGTTGCTGTAAAAGCACAGAGAACAAAAGCTGTCAAGTGGTGAAACTGGGAAATCCTTCCCTATTTTCTAGTGACAAGCTGTGGGAATTAAAATGCAAATCATCTGATGTACGGCGCTCTAGTGTGGCAACTGAGAACAGGAAGAGTAGCTTGTATTTCTCCCGAAGAGAGTATAGCTGCTGGTTTTGTGAGTTTCCAGCATTTACATATTATGTTTTCCATTTCCACAAGTCATTCTGTTTGATCTTCATCAGCTGTGTTGTTGTTATTGTTAAGTTCTGTGAGAAAAAGGTAATTGCAAACCAATGGGAGATGAAGGATAATGACTAAAAGATAATTACATCCTGTAAATGGAAGTCTATTAAAGTGACTTTTAAAAGGTGAATTAGAAAGGTAACGATGCACGCACTTTGCTATTCTTATCCAGCGCAAAATCCCAAAAGTTCAAGGGTGGGAAAGGTGGGTGTCTTTAAAGGGTAACTTCGGTTATTTTCAACCTGGACTCTATTTTCCTATGTTTTTGTGTCTAAGTGACTGATGGGAACAAGAATCTTTAAAATTGGTCTGGTATCAAGCAAGGCTGCTGCTTTCAGCAGTCAGCGAATCAAGCTACAATGTAAGTTATGGGGCAATTTAGGTTCACAAAAGTGCTCATTTTGCCATTGACAGGCTCAGATTATTATTCTTAGTGTCTGACAACATTATGGAAAGTATTTCTAAGGAGGTCAACATTTCTGTTAAAGAGTAAGATCCTTTTTTAAACATAAAAACATCTGTGAAATTGTGTTCGCTAAAGACCCTAGACTCCATCTAAATAAACAGTAATTTTAGCATCGTAAAAATTATTTCATTCAAAGTCGACAGAAGCAAAATACATTTATGAAAAACCGTTTTGGTTCGTCTTCCCAGTTTTCCAACAATCACAACTCTAGTTTTTTGTTAAAATAAATATATAGTTTACCATGTACATGTGACAATATGCTGGCTCTTTACAGGTTAAAACTATTGTGTTTTTAAATGGAGTCTGGTGGGTTTAGCACTAGCGCTCTCATAGTTGTTTCTGGTTAAACACCTCTTTAGGGATCCATTCCATAATGTTGTCAGACTCTTATACATAATAATAATCTGAGCCTGTCAGTGGAAAAAACAGCACTTTTAGTGGACAAAATTGACGATGCACATTTGCTGTATAGGGTTACATTGCAGCCCGGTCTGCGGGTGCTGCTTACAGCATTCTCACTTAATACCGCACCAGTTTCAAAGATTTTTGTTCCCATCAGTCACTTACAAAAAAAACATTGGAAAATCCCAGTTGAACAAAACCAAATTACCCTTTAAATCCCTGCACTGCGTATACCTGAACTGAAAGTACAAGAAACAGGTGGAAGAAAATTAAAAAAAAATGAAGTGACACGTGTTCAGGTGATAAAGAAGATTGTGGTTTTAGGGAAAGAAGGGTCTAGCTTTAATATGTACTTCAGGGTATGATCAAAAGGAACTGCAGTCCTAATACAGACTCAGGGGTTTACTGCAAAGCTGACAGTAGTAGGGTTTCCATGAACGTATTTTTATGCACATTTTGAAGTTTCTTATTAGAAAATGTTGATGGAAACGGCAAAATTCGAAAAGACTTCCTCAAATTTGCAAAAAAGTTTTTATACTCGCTTGAGGTGGTTTTTGCCTTTTTCGAAAAAGTTAATGTGGAAAATGGGAGATGGAAACAGCTTTACCGAATAAGTTGTGACATAGCAAACATGTAACTCACATGACTATAGTCCCGGTATCCATCGGATGGGGGAAGTGGGTCCCATCCAGTGCCCCGTACACTTGTGGCACAAGGTGCGTAGTGGAGTTGCGGTGTCTCAGCCACGTCGGTTATCTTGGCGAATTGGTTCAACAGCTTGAATCGTAAGGCCCTCCACACTGTATACACAGCGGTGAACGATTGTCTCGCTGACACCAAATGTCTCTGCCGCAACCCTGTATTCTGCACAGGTGGCCAACTAGTACAAGACTACCTCTCTCCATTTAGCCAAAGAACTTCTAAACTCTTTGATTTAGCAAGCCGGTTTGCAATCTACAACCATGCGTAACGTCAACTTGTGACGAAACTACGCTTTGCGTAGTCTAATTTATTCACTCTGAACCAGTTGATGGAAACGCTTCTAATTCGCATTTTCTTTTTTTTTTGCTTTTTTGCGACATTTTAAAAGTTTGCTTAAAATTCACTTGACAATTAGATAGAAACATGACTACTGATTCCAACAATGGAGCCCAAGATCAATTCAGATTATCTATTTTTAGAATCTAATTGCACCACACAAATGAGCACAATATGCATTGTAACCTTCATAAAATACAAGTCGCATCTTCCCAATCTTCTACATGGCATTTCTGAAAATGAAGTCAAGCAAACTCCATTTGCCAAGGAAGATCGAGTTGTACGATCAAAAGAAAAAGTGCTAGATGGAACTTGAGACTGTTCCAATCTCAAAATAAACATTTGTTAAAGTTTGAAATCTTCCCAATGTCCGTAATGAGGTTTCTAAAAATGTAAAAGGTACAATGACAATAGCAATGTGCAACCGAAAAGATGTCTCTGACTTACCTACCCAAAGCACATTGGTTTATACTGAAATCTTGAAAAACACCTCACAAAAATGTAGTTTCATCTTTAAAAAGGTCTCAATGTTTTCCTAATACACATAGGCACTGTAGTAGCACTGTACATAGTTTTTTTGATTGTATCAAACTCAGAGAGGAGAGAAGAAGAAGAGGAACACGTTTTTGTCTGGCATCATTTTCAGCTGCAGATGAAAGGGTAACTACTGTTTTTTTCAACCTGGAAAACAATCTTTGACATTGGTCCAGTATTAAGTGAGATCGCTGCAGTCGGCAGCGGCGAAACTAGCTACAATGTAAGTTAATAGGACAATTGTCCAGCTTGTATTTACCTTCACAAAAGTGCTTGTTTTGCTGCTGACAGGCTCAGATTAATATTCTAAGTGTCTGACAACATTATGGAAAGGATCCCTTCAGAGATTACCTTTAAAACCCCTTTTTTCTGTTTAACCAGAAACAGCTCTGAAGTCGCTAGCGCTAAACACACCAGACTCCATTTAAAAAAGTAATACTTTTAGCGTGTATAGAGCCAACATATTTTTGCATGTAAATTGGTAAACTTGTGTTTATTTCAACCAAAACTAGAGTTGTGATGGTTGAAAAAGTGAAAGGACGACCCAAAACTGCTTTTCATAGTTTTATTTTGTTTCTGTCGACTTTGAATGAAGTGTATTTTACGATGCTAAAATTACTGTTTATTTACATGGAGTCTGGTGGGATTAGCGAACGCAATTTCGCGGATGTTTTTATGTTTAAAAAAAGGATCTTACTCTTTAACAGAAAGGACAACCTCCTTAGAAATCCTTCCCATAATGTTGTCAGACACTTAGATTGTTAATCTGAGCTTGTCAGTGGTGAAACAGTTTTTTTTTGCCCTATTAACTTACATTGTAGCTTGTTCCGTCGCTACCAACTGCAACGATCTTGCTCAATACCAGACCAATGTCAAAGATTGTCGTTCCCATCAGTCACTTAGACACAAAAACATAGGAGAATAGGGTCCAGGTTGAACAAAACGGTAGTTACCCTTTAATACACGTCAGGAGTGCAATGGTTCCCAACCTTTGGCTTAAGACCCTTGCAAGGGGTCACAGGATACATTTTTAGGGTCCTGACATTAACAAATATTTTCCACAAAATAATATATATATTTCAGAATATAATTGATTCTTTGCTTTTTTGCGAATTGGCAGATGTTTTATCAATTTGTAAGAGGAAAAAAGTGCACTTCTCCTGCACTGAATTTCAGTTGTATCATATCTCTATTTCCCCGAAACAAAGTCACTGATTCTGAAAGCCTATTGATCGCAAACACATTTACCCCAAAGATCAACACATGAGGTGATTATTTTGCCTCTTTTCCTGACTGTTTTTGCAAACTACAGACAGTGTATAGTTTCATCTCTTCCAGGCCTAGATAAACTATTCAAATGACACAACTGATAAAGCAAAAACACTTTCTGTTGGACTGGCTTAACAACTTATTGCAAGTAAATGACTGCAAGTAATTGCTTATTTAGGGCTCATAATGTAAAAAGGTTAGGAAACCTCTGCTACTGGACTTGGACGACCCTGCCGCCGTTTGTATCCCACTCATCCCACTGAAAACCATAATCACTGCTGTCTCAACTGCCCGCTGCTATCTCATTACCACTTCTTTTCATCTTCTTGCTTTTGTTGTAATGTCTTTGTCATGTTTGCTCTTTCATTCAGGGTCATTGATTGTGTCTTGTCTCCACAACCCATTCCTGTTTATTTTGATCCACTATCTGTCTGTGCAAATTGCATTTTGACATGTGCTTTAACTAAATGAAGCAGCCCTTGTCTCCAGTTGCATTTACACAGGGACACTTTCAGCCCACTTACAGCACTTTTACTGTAATTTAACTGTAGCTAAAAGCCTCGTTTGGAATTATTGTTGTAATGACTTCTCCATTACGCGAAGGCTGTGCACAAGAGTCACAACAACTGCCGCCATCTGTCAAAATGAAATAAGAGATGGTGGGTTTATTAACCCTTTCAACAGTCTCATATAGCATTTTGAAATGAGCACAACGATTTAAATACTGCCTGTGTGCTGTTGATATAATTTATGTGAACATTGTGGGGCAGTTGCTCTGTCATCAGCTTAGGGCTGATGGGCCGAATACCGTTTTTTGAGCTTCGAAGCTTCGGTGCTTTTCGACAGGGAATATTCAAAGTTTCGGTGGCGCCAACAGCGGCAGGGGAAACTAACATTTCCGACCGCACCTGAAGGCAGCTTTATTTCACGGAAAAAGACAGAAAGAAAAGAGACAAACGAGAGATAAAGTGACTGCTTTGTTGTTGCAGGAAACAGTCACCTGTTGTTACACAAACTACTGGGCAGTTCAGTGCTTGTGTTTCGTTTTTTACATTCATAGTGTTTCAAACTTCTTTGTAGCAGCGATACCAACTAACTAGCTTTTCTCCAAAAGTCGAATCAGACTTACCTTTTTGCTGCAGGCATTCAAATCAAACAGAAAGACCTGCATTATGCTCTGCATCAGCCAACCTGCTTGTTCACCGCGAGGGACAACTAATCACTCAACGAAATCCCGACTGCTGTCCTGGCTCCTAAATGGTCATCTGGACATCTCTTCTGACTGCACCTTGGATGATGATGAAGAAAAAATAACAAAAAAAATAACAGCTGCACTTTCATATTGTTCTTTGTAGTTTGGCTTATTTAAAGCTAATGCACTTGCACTTACTTCTTGCTGTCCAGAGTTTGTACCAAGGTTAAAAGCACTTAATTGGAAGTCGCTTTGGATAAAAGCGTCAGCTAAATGACATGTAACATAACATGTAACATGCCAGACTGTCTGACGAGTGACGACCGACGCAGTGTGAGTGAATGAATGCTCAGCCAGCCAGCCAGCCAGCCAGAGCCTCACTGTATTGGCATTAGGCATGGCCGTAATGTTACTATCTCTACCTTTATCAAATCGCCTGACAACGACACCAGGCTGTTACAGTATAACCATACAGACCTCTACAAACATCAGACTGCTTACTTGTAGCGGACATTTAGCTAGCAGCTCAATCCCTACAAAACACCACGGTGAATTTCAGCCTAAATGCATGTTTTTTTCAAAAAAACTAATATTTGAAACCCAAAATTGAAAATCAAATACCTACCCATCGAACGAATATTCGAATATGCGGATCCAGCCCTACATCAGCTTAGCTGCAGTTTAAGCTTAACGATGGGTTGAAACCCTGAATTGCCTGGGTTAATATCACATCACTTCAACCCCATTGCTGTGTCCTCAGAAGCTGCGGTTTAGCATCTGTGGTGTATCCTGAACCCAGTGGCTGTAGCAATCCCAGAAGCTCCAGTAGAGGTCCAACACACATTCTCTCTCCCAGTGCGTCAAAAAGTGACGCTTGGTCAGGTGCCTTTGGTGTTTGTTACTGACGCAAAAATTCTCCTTTAGAATCTAGCCCTTTGACGTTAGTTTTAGTCGAGCTTGGTCCGGACTCTTGGCGTAATTTTTTTACGCTCTGGGTCGGGACGTACGTTTTTAACTGGCATGTGGCACAAGAACGGGACAATTTGGTTTAGAAAAAGATCGTGGGTGGGGTTACAAAATGTACGTTTCACTGACAAGCGGGACAAGAACAGGACTTCAACCCCAGTCTCCTGGGTGAAAGTCTGTGTTGTTTGACCCAATCCTATCTTCCTTACACAGATTTTTGGTCTTTCATATTCGCTACCGTTGCCGCTCTTAATACCGCATCATCTTACAGTGGAGCTGCTGCTATGCCCGGTGCGTTCCATACAGATGCTAAAGGGTGATTTGTGCGTCGGTGTGTGATGCTGAGAGCCACTGACCAAGCGCCAGTGTTTGAGGAGTTGGGATTGAGAACGGTTTGAGAGGTCACTGTGTCTAAGGTTAAACTGAAACCTGCTGCAGACCTGATGGGTGTACTACGAAAAAGCCAGGGTTTTCAGTGTCATGAAGGTGGCTCTCTTTTTACCTGGCTAGATCGCCGTGGCAACTTATGCTACACGGCTAACCTGGTCCGGACCAGTTTTTGTTCCGAGCTTCGGCTTGAAATCGCCTAAAAAGTGCCTTTCACCAACCTTTCAACTCCTTTTGGAAACAGCATCCCTCTATAGTCAGTATTCAATCTATGAGCAAAATGGAACAGTGTCAAACCTAAATGCACTTCTTGAGTATAACGTTTAAATCTGCTGCATCAAGTTTAAAGTGTCAGAGCTGTAGAATGAGCAGCTGTCACGTTAGAAATAAAGGGGCGGCATTTAACCAAAACCATGATGTTTTTCTAAACATAACCAAGTAGTTTTTGTGCCTAAACATAACCAAACTGCGACGGTTTTACAACGTTAATGACGTGTTCAAAACCGCGACCATTTTGTTCTCTGGTTTAGATATGAGAACGGAAAACGCTCCTGTGGGTCGTTTTTCCTGCCACTGCTAGGGGCGCTAATTTATGAAAGGCTCCTGTGGGTCGTATTAGAAGGTAGAAACAAACGACCTATATCGCTGTATGGGTTTGAGGACTTGTTGATAATATTAGACAAATACAGAGAAGTTAAACACATAATCCAGGCGAAAAGCAACAAATTTACAGCTGCCAAATGCAGGAAAGATAGCTGACACTAGGTGAATGCCTCAATTAATATAATTATAAATATAAAATCACTGTATAATGGAAAGTATAGCAGCATGCACCTCTCCAAATTAAACAGTGTATGGGATGCACTTACAAAAGGGGAAAGAAAACTCAGGTACTTGCTCTCTTGATTACTTTTATTTCTCGTGACAAAATGAACATGTTTCAGCTGTTCAGACTGAAAACCCTGGGTTAATCTTGAAGTTACCTCGCTAACCCCAAATCCTGCTTCGTAGTACAGGGCCCTGGTTTAACTGAGGTTTAACTTACATCTGGACATGTGGTCAGTTTGCCAGTAATGTGCTGTATTTGAGAAGAGGATCTAAATACCGATCAATGGCACAGTGGGAAAGAGAGGGAAAGCAGCGATGTCTCCTGCTGTCTGCATCGATAAACAGAGGGAAAGCAAGGAAAAGGAAGGAGTGTGTGTGTGGGGGGTGGGGGGTATTCCACTCCACCTGCAGAGTTCAACAGCTACAAGGCAGCTGCCAGGAATCCTTGTCTGCTCAAGAACACTAGAGGACAAAAATCCTGCCTGGAATCCTATTCAATACACATCAATGATTAACTCTGACTTCAATGGAAATCAGAATCAGCAACAAATAACAAGAAAACCTCTGTAAAGCCCCTTTTATCCTGAAGAGCTTAAAGTGCTCATATTATGCTCATTTTCAGGTTTTATTTATTTAGAGGTTGTAGGTTGTATCAGAATAGGTTTACATGGTTCAATTTTCAAAAAACACCATATTTTTGTTGTACTGCACATTGCTGCAGCTCCTCTTTTCACCCTGTGTGTTGAGCTCTCTGTTTTAGCTACAGAGTGAGGCATCGCACTTCTGTTCCATTTTTGTTGGGAGTCACACATGTGCAGTTGCTAGGTAAGGACAACTAGCCAGTCAGAAGCAGAGTATGAGGGTGTTCCATGCTAGCAGCTAGGCAAGCATTATAACGTGTGTTACAAAGTGACCACGTTTGTCTCTGAAGTAAAGGCTGGACTACAATAGAGCTGTTTGGAGCAGTTTGTGAACAGTGGTTTCTGTTGGAGATGGTAAGTCCCTTTGGGGTGGACTTTGGGCTTTTTCACTTTGTAAACCTATAACATGCACAAAAAAGATATATAACACAATAAAGGTAAGGGAAAAAGTCAAAAAGCATAACATGAGCATTTTAATACCACTCAGTGAAAAAAATTGTTTGATGAAAAATAAAATAACTTCAGGTCCACTCAATGGAATTTTCCAGAGCTTTCAAACACATGCCACGGTCTTCCTTTACATATGGAGTTTAATCAGATTACAGTAAATTGACATATTAACATATTTGTCAAACTACTGTTTCTAAGATCCGGAATGCACTTTCAAGCTGAAAAAAAAAAGTTTTTTATGGTTGAGAAGACACAATTCCATGATATGACAAGACATAAAACAGTATAAAATAGTAGTCTCATACTCTCGCATTGCCAGACCTTTCTCCACAGCGCTGCGGAGTAAGGTCTGGCTCCACCACATGTACATTCAGGATAGGAGAAAAAAACTCCTCCATCTTTAAACCAATCACAATCGTTTTAGGCGCCGATAAGCTCTGCAAAATAGTCTCTAGAAGGAACTTGTTCTGGTGGAACATTTGCAACCCGCAAAGTAAAACGCAACAAACGATACTAAATGAAGTTAACTGTTCACACAATACACTAAAGTGAGCTATTTAAATTAGCTGGATACATGGTTAAATGTTCCAGTTAGTAAATGCCGTAAACACATTCACCATAAGAACCAAGCAAGGCCTGCCTTATGGCACGATCCAAATTGTCTGTAACACTTTTTTCAGTGTGTAGCTTGCTAGCTCGAAGCTTGTTGTTATTTCCCATAGCAAAGGGAGTTTGAGAACGGCAACACACAGAGAGTCTGATGTCAGGCTTTATCCTATCCTGGAAAGTAGCCTAGGTCTGTTGATCCAGACTCCACCGTTGGGTTTCAAGGCAAATCTTAACCATACATCTAATAATAATATTAACAGCTAGGATTTAGCGCCTTACAAGGGACCGCTTTGCATATATAAAGACAGAACAAATACACAAACTAAGCTGTGTTAGCTAGTAACATGATATATGGGTGTCAATATCACCACATATATAAACTGAATATGTTGCCTAACTTACTAATGGGAATGCAATTATGATGCATCTCTGCATGGTATTACCTCAGTATGATACACTTCTTCAATTGAGACAAAAATAAGTTAGTTATTAGTTACGAGCTATTTAGAGTCAGAGTTAATCAGGAACAACTGATAAAGAATGTCACCCCCCGGGTTGTTGACTTAAGATATGTTTCTGATTTTAAGTCTTTACTTCCTGTTTTGTTTTCTCACCTCTTGTCTCATCGTGCGTTCATGGGCATCGGAAAAACATTTCTTCCCAGTGAAAACGTCATCATTCACGTCACTTCATGTGGGAATCAGAGGTTTGAAAATGGGGCTAGATTTTGCTAACAGAGTTTCCCAGTTGGTGACGCGTTGTTGACAACTAACGTTTGATATAGGCGACTTTGGTTCACTTAAAATATTTCAATGACAATAAACTGCATAAGAAAACAGCAGCAAATCTTTTGTTATTGTGGCCTCCATGTTTTCACGCACCTGGATGCTCTAGGCTACGCCCAACAGTTGCCCAACAGTTGGTGGCAGTCATGCAACAAGTTGTTATGCCAAACGCCAATATAACAGAAGAAGAAGAAGAACACGCATCCCGACCATGTGAACGCTGGCAGTTGGAAAAACAATAGGCTCATTCGAGATGAGCCAGGTCTGCGCAGAATCGATCACCAGCGATCGCCGCCCAATGCATGCCGGTTAGATTTGTGTCCGACTTGATCCCGACTTGCTCTGACGTCATGCACACATGGGCAACGATAACCTCACGAGATCAAGGCGGCCGCAGTTCTGAGACGCAGGCAGCGCAGTTGCTTTTCACCGACTGCAAGACCCAGGCGGACCCAGTGCATGCTGGGAAACGCCGGCCTCTCAGCTGATCTAACAGCTGATTGGTTCAAAATCAACTCAACATGATGACGTTTTATATAAACTTTTTATTGATTTTGAATTGGAGGGATTTTAACTGCCATTTGTCTGATTTAAAGGCTTAAATCAGAACAACATGTGTACAGAACACATGTTGTGTGGCTGATAGTGACGTTTAGAAGTCAGAGAGACTAAATCTGTTCAGATTACCGATCATCTACAGTGTGTTGTTAATTAAAATCAGCAACAGATTGCATGTAGAGCATTTTAACAGCTACTCTGTCATAATTAAAACAACTGGAGACTGTGTAGGAGCTGATATATGGGTCTGATAACATTTTATTAAATCAGAATCGGATCACAGTGTTTCTGTGACTTCCTGTTCAGCCTGAAGGCTGCTGGAATCGGCTGGAAACTGTTCGACTTGACAGCGGTCACCGCCCCCGGCTGCTGCCGCCTGCTCTCGTCCACTTTACAGGCGAGGCGCAGTTCATCTTGAACGAGCCTACTGTAATCACGGGGCCGGTTCCTGTTGTTCCCAGGTGGCATGAACGCACCATCATTTCAGATACTTCACTTCTTGCCTTGTGTGTTTTCCTGCTTTTTGTGATTGTCTGCCCCGCCCTGATGTGTTTCACCTGTTCATCAGCCCTCACGTCACCTGTCCCTCGTTACCCCCCCCTCGTTGCTTTGTGTATTTAGTCTGCTGTCTAGCGTGAGTGTCTAAGTGTTTTAAGTGTTCCTGGTTTTACCCTGTTGTTTTCTGTTTTCTACTAAATACCGTTGTTGATGTTGGGAGTTTTGTTTGTTTCCTGCCTGGTATTGGAATATTTAAACCTTTAGTTATTACATTATTTATTTGCACCAGACCATCGTCTGCATTTGGCTTGTTCGTGCAGACTCAGAGCAGGGCTGTAGACAGGGTTTCACAAATACTAAGGTCACAAATCCTCCAACACAGCACTTTTATCTCCCTATATGTTGGTCTAAATGCCTTTAAAGCACTTTCCACAGGGCCAGGATGTAATTTTGGTACAGAAATACTAAATCACGTCAACCCTAATCCCTTTTCAATGTTGTGTTTGGGATCCTGGAAGCACTGAGACTCTTCAAAAAAACAAACTCAATGTTTTATCAGTGTTGATATTCCATTACTTTCCGTGTATTCGATTTTCAGATGATCTATATATAGAGCACTACTGCTCTTAAATCTCCAAAACGTCTATTTGGATTTCTGAGTGTATAACAGATTGTTCATAAGAGGTCTGACAGACCACTCAGGGGTAAAACTGACCCTGAACACAAGTTGCATTACTCTATAGGATGACACACTGCACATTAATTTGTCTATGATTAACCTTTTGCCAAACAAAGTGAATATATATGTATTCCAGGATATAGCTCATATAACATGTAAAGCAGGCCTACTTCCTTTATTCGGTGTATTAACCATGCTTTTTAATGATATTGCTGTATTTTTAGTGATGTCCAAATGAAGCTTCGTGAAGCATTTTCTTTATTTTCTGAGCTAAATATTAATATATAAATATAATCTGTTCAACAAAGGGTTGAAAGCACACTGAATTGCCATTCCTTGAGCCTTTTTTTTTGGTTCTCATGGTTCATAAAGCTTAATTTGGACATCACTAGTATTTGGCACCAAATGTACAAGCCCAGTTTGTGGCAAAGACCAGGTTACCATGTCAATACTTTACTACATACTGGTTTGAGTGAAGTCACATTAAAAAACAAAAAATACAGAAAAAAAGTTTTTACAAGTGTTATTTTTTTATTTTTACACTTGGAGCAGTGAGAGCTCAATTTAGCCTAAGGCAGCCAAAAGGAAAAAATATGAACTCTAAATCCCAGAAACAGCCTTGAAAAGAATAAAAAAGAAATCCCAAGATAAATCTGAATTCACTATAATGTTTGCAAATGTTTTGTGAATCACTGGATCATTTTTACTTTCCGGGTCTAAAAATGATTCAAATAAAAGAAAATGTAAAACATGTTTAGGCTAAAGTGATCACAGTACAACCCAGTTGCCATTAGTGACCACGTGTTGCATGCGGATGTTGATTTTTATTTATTTTTTCAGGGGACACAAGCAATGGTGGAAGAACTATTCAGATCAGTTACTTAAATAAAAGTAGCAGGGAGACTACTCCATTACAAGTAATTGTGTATTAAAATTTTGACTAAAGTAAAAGTACAGTATTATTAGCAACATAATGTACTCATTATGCAGCATGTCCCCCATCAGTGTCATGTCATTGTATATTATATACTGCTGGGCTGTTCAAATAACAGTGCCTCACATCCTATTATCATATGTTTTGTATGTAAAACTAACTTATTATGGCTAATAAATGATGTAGTGGAGTAAAAAGTACCATATTACCCTCTGAAGTGTAGTGGAGTAGTAATATAAAGCCGTGGAGGAATGCAACTAAGTGCAATTACTCAAGTACTTAATCTGACAGCTTCAGTTATTAGTTACCTTACAAATTAAGATTTCTGCACACAAAACACATGCAGTTATATAAAATATTAATATATAAATTAAACAGCCCAACAATATAACGGCCTACAGTAATTACTAAGTCCAGCTGAAATGATTCCGATTAAACACTTAGTTGACCGACAGAACTGCTTTGATCGTTTCCAGTTTCTAAAATGTGAGGATTCTTCTGCATTAAGTACTTTTACTTTAAATATTTTAGGTACATTTTCCTGACGATAAGTACAATTTCCAATGCAAGACATTTACTTGGGAGTATTATTTACAGTGTGGTATTAGTACTTTTACTTCAGTAAAGGATCTGAATACTTATTCCACCACTGGAATAAAGTGGCATACAATGGAAAATCATTTAAAATTGCACTTAACTTGAATAGATGTAGTATTTGGTTGGAGGGACTACTTGTGAACTCATTAATGAATCATCAGTTTAATTGTCCCTCACTGTGTCGGCGTTCCAACGCGGAAGTGAGCTCTCCTGCTTTCTGTAGGTCAAACCGGATGCACCCTGCTGTTTTTGGGACTGAACAAGAACGCATCTATGCAGAGCTTTCTGCAACGAGAACAGCGCACACGATAACTTTATTTTTTCCAAAGGACTGGCAGATAATATAAGATCAATGTTACCTACAACCCTGACAGGCTACTTTGTTGCTGTGAACGCTAAATACCTCTAAGTACACACTAATCCGTGGTCTGTCCTTAATCTCCTGCTGGACAACACGGTACTCGCTGCGGGCCGTGCCAAAGTGGCTCCTTACGCTTAACCTTCGCTTCAATCTCGCTCCAGCGTGTGTTTGCGTAAAGGTGCTGTAGTTCCAGCTGATGGCCAGCCTGCCTCTAGGTGGACTCTGTGATACCTCGTGGTGTTTGTGCCATCTAGGGTTATCCGCCGCTCTAATGCAGTCTTTCTAGCGCAGAGACTGAATTCGCACCTCTCCATCCTATCGCTCTTGGACAAAACAACTCCTCAATTATTGTAACAAACAAAAAAACTTTCTTTTGGAGGTACTATTTTTTTTTTCTTTTTTTTACTTTCGGCTTGGACGGGCGTTTAGGAGCCAAAGAGAAGCAAACAATCACAAGGACATACTGTGGTTTCTCTGGGGAGAAAATAGAAAAACCGCCTGTGCCATGTAGCAGCACTCTCTCGCCTGGAAATACAGCGAAGACGAGCCCACACAGCAGCGAGCTAGTTATTTTTACTTTAAGGGGAAACTACAAATATGCTGTGAAGCTCTTCGTCGCAGCTTAGCTCCCCGGCACAAGCGCAGGTTTCCAGAGCATCTGCTGCTGGGAAATATTGTCAAGGAGAGAAGAAGCGACATGCGGCTCGGTAGGCAGCGGGTTTTGCAGTTCGTCTCCTGGAATTAGTGGATGAATGGGAAGGGAGCGGCTGTAGCCTCGAACCAGAGAAACAGAATACTGGCTACTGTATAGAGCCTGCGGCGGCACACTATGGATACTTGTCCGTCTCTAAAGGTGAGAAATAACCCGAATAGTCTGATACATGTAGGAGTTCTGACTGCTCAGATATTAGATAAGCAGTTTATTATGTTGCTTTTATATGTGTTTGGTGGTCTGGTTGCGGTTCACCTCCAACTAGGTTGCCTGCAATTTCTAATGACCCGGCTTTGATTTAAATGCAAAATGTTGTTTCTGAGGCTGCTACTTAATGTTTCACAAGCTCTGTCTTCACATTGCCTATAATGTCAGGCAGTGTGTTAATGAGCTGAAAAGGTGGCTCGCACTCTTGGAAAATTGCAGGTAGGCTATCTACAGAAAGTAACGTGATCCGTGGGAATCTGTTCAGTGCAGCAGAGCTGCTGCCACCGTTATTTTCATATTTTCTTTTCATTTTGTAATGTCACAAATAAGGGAAAGGTCGCAGCGTTACACGGATATCAGGAAAGCTGAGAGGTTTTGTAGTTGTGCCCCGCGCATACTAATCCTGGGTGTGTTTTGTGCGCGTTTTGGGGATCTGTGTGTGTGTGTGTGTGTGTGTGTGTGTGTGTGTGTGTGTGTGTGTGTGTGTGTGTGTGTGTAAGAAAGTGAGAGAGCGAGACAGGAGGGAAGATTAGCCTACTCTTTTCAAAATGTTCCCTTGTAATTACAGTAGCTAAGACGTTTATTAAACTCCCTTTAAATTGCACGAATTGACGTGTGTGTGTGTGTGTGTGTGTGTGTGTGTGTGTGTGTGTGGATTATATCATATGTCCCCTATGTGCTTATTATTTTATTAAACTAGCGGTCCCTATACCTCTTGAGAAAATATTAGGTTGTGTGTGTGTGTGTGTGTGTGTGTGTGTGTGTGTGTGTGGTTAAGGGATCGATGGCTGCCATGAGGCACCATGGGAAGCAGTGTAACGCCACCACCCACTGTAATCACCACCCTCTTGTGGATTACAAGTGGTAGCTGGCACTTGCGGGATCACAATAAGAAATCCGAGTGTGGAGGTGGAAAGTGGCGCTCGGTCAGTGAAGGCTTTTCAGCACCATGGACAGCACAGGGAAGTATGAAACTGCAGTAGGAGGGAACGCTTCGACTCCCACAATGGGGCTTCTATCGAGATTTGAATGGCTGGTATTCTCCTAAAAATCCCACTGTGAAGGATTTGTCTGAAGAATACAGAGAGTGGAGGTTTTATGAGCAAAGCTCTGTAGTTTACTAAAGAGATTCAACTGTGTTTTATTCATGAAAACAATGATTCGCCAAATGACTCACTGAAAGGTGCACTCTGTATCCAGGCCTTACTATTTATTGCCATAGCCACTGTAATTTATGTCAGTGTAAAACTAGCTCATCTAAAAGAAAAATAAAGAGCCCCTTCAGTTTTTATTTACAGTACAGTTCAGTGCAATATTTCAACACAATTTATTTACTTGACTCTATAAAATTTCCTAAAGCCCCTGAGAATGTTATATTTGAATAATATTTCTATAACATTTACCTGCAATTACATTTTTTGGTCACTTGGGGGCATCATAAACAAGTTGTGAACACAAAATTGACATACAGTATGATTACCTGTTAAGTTGATATGGTGAACTTGTTAGCAAACTGTTGCTTATTTACACATCCAGCAGTTACTGAGCAACGTTATTATATATTTGGAGTCGTGTTTGTCCACCTGATGAATATAAGTCCAATATTCACTGTCTTTTAGTCTATATCGACAACGTTGCATTTACAGGATAGTTTCGGTGCAGATCTCTGCGGGGTAAATCCAGACAGCTAGCTAGACTATCTGTCAAATCTGACTTTTCTTTTGCACGGCTAAAATACATTTTCAATTCAATTTTATTTATAGTATCAAATCATAACAAGAGTTATCTCAGGACACTTTACAGATAGAGTAGGTCTAGACCACACTCTGTAATTTACAAAGACCCAACAATTCCAGTAATTCCCCCAAGAGCAAGCATTTAGTGCGACAGTGGCGAGGAAAAACTCATTTTAGGAAGAAACCTCGGTGGTGAGAAAAACTTCCTTTTAGGGAGAAACCTCGGACAGACCCAGACTCTTGGTAGGTGGTGTCTGACGGTGACGGTTGGGGGTGTGATGAACAGTGGCAATAATAGTCACAATAAAGATAATGGGTAGTAGTAGTTGTAGTAGTTCATGGCATAGCAGGGCACTGCAGGGTGTTATGACATAGCAGGGCACAGCAGAGCTGTGTACACGTGAATGTACACTTGTTCCACTGAAACAAGTTCCTTCCCAAGGCTATTTTGCAGCGGCACTGTTGCTCCGTCTGGCGATTGTGATTGGTTTTAAAGAAATGCCAATAAACCAGAGCATGATTTTCTCCCATCCCAGAATGTTGTGTGGACTAGCCAGACCCTCCTCCGCAGCGCTGTGGAGATAGGTCTGGCATTGCGAGACTAACTCTCTTTTAGCTCGGTTTTTGGTCACATCTACTCCTGAGGGAAATATCTGGCTCTTGAGCTGCTAAATGCTCCACCATGTTCACCAGCTAGTTTTGTAACTGTGTCTTTCTGCTGTTTGCTGCTGAGCAGGGAGTGTACAGTTGATCTTCAGAGCAAACATTTGCTAAATAATGCTATGGGAGCGGTGAGAGTGGAAAGTTGTCGGCCGGACAGCTAAACAATGAGCTGAAACTTCTTATAAATCTCTGCAGATTCAGCTGTAGGTTCATATATGAGCAATCACTGTCACTTTGTTCACATTGCCATTTGATACATTGCTATTGTAAAAATATAAATTATGGCAACTTTAAACATGAATGAGTAAATACATAACAAGAAAGTAAAGAAATATATATATATATATATATATATATATATATATATATATATATATATATATATATATATATATATATATATATATTTTGGTATTATTTATTCTTCATAGTTTAACACTCAAATCCCTAAGCTAAGCTGCTTCCCTGCGACTGCCCTGCCTACTGTCATCCGACTCTGCTTCAAATGTTGCTGAATCCTGATTGGTGCACAGTAGTATGTGACATCACATGTTTCTAACCAGGCCCCACCTACTTCAAACCATAGCACAGACAAAGACACAATACAGAAATCTCTAGGGCTGCTCCCTCTTAGTCGATTAGTCGAACACGATAGAAGCTGAATCAAAGTCACTCCGCTGACTGTACACATCAAGTTTACCTGTCATGAGTCGTTCTACCTAGCCTGTGAAAATGGTTGTATATGTCTTCTGTGGCTCTGGAGGGGCTTAATAAAGTAGGAGAAAATAACCATGCCGATGTCGTCAGAATTATGATGATTTCACATTTTGGGAACCTGAGCTATACTTTAGACTTAAAGTCAGGTTATCTCAGCGTCTGCTGCTTCAATTTTGGACCGTTCGTTTTTGAATCTGTCTCTTGTAAATCCCCCGACTTTATGGGAGTGCAATACTAAATTGCTGGAGTAACTCTTTCACATAATGTTCCAGTGGGTTCCACAGTTCCCTATATACAGAAATACACTTAACTTGCAGACAGATTTTTTTTTTTTTAATTAAATTAACTTCCTCTTTTAATAATAACAAAAAACCTTTGCAAATGTTCAGGCAATAATGTGTTTTTTGTTCCTATACATGACTTACAAAGGTCTACATTCAACTTGAGTGTTATCCCCTGTTGGCTATAGCAGCCCAGTAGTTCTATTAGATTCACCTATTGTTTCCATTTTGGCTTGTGGCATGCTAAATGTGGCTTATTGTCCTCAGATAATTGTGCTATTCTAGCAAAACTGTTAATTCAATTAATTTGTATTCCATTTGTGTTCATTATTATTCAGGGATTTAGTTTCTCATTGCCGACAGTCACAACAGAACTGTCAACAGTGCTCATCTGATATGTTGATATCACCAGCAGTTATTGTCTGTCAATGCTTGATGCCAGAATGACGCTGGAGGGTTAATGCCTTCTGTCGAGACGGCTCGGTGAAATTGATGGGCCTGTCTTGACAGATGAGATAACCTGCGATCGCAGGCAAACACAATTTACGGGTATACAGCAGATGGATGCTGAGGATGCACTCGGAAGTAGGCCAGTTTTACCTTGGGGAGAAGCTCGACATGCTCAGAAGGCTCCCAGAGAATGTTTGAGCGTTGTTGTTTTGCAAGGGGAATTATGAGAGAGAGGTGGGAGCACATTGGAAGCATAAGGACTATTTCATTAAAAACCACACACAGTGCAATAATAAAGAGGGGATCAGTGTCTGTTCAATTCTAGTTCACATGGAATAGCTTGGATGGAAGGCAATTGAAGTTCAAAAATTAAGTGGGAAATAACTTGGGATTTAGCGTTAAACCCTCTGTGGTGTCTCTGCACGACTCTCATCTCCAAGTCTGCTGTGTGAAGAAAAGGAGATCTTGGTTCCTTTCCAGAAAACTCTCCCTTACAACTCCATTCGCTCACCTTCACTAGCAGAACAAGCCAGGTGCACAGAAAACACAACACACAAATCCAAAACAGGAGCTAGGAGGAGCCGACACTCAGGCAGTCAGATGCGTTTGATCTGTTTGTAAAATAATGAATATACAGTACAGCGATGGCTGGGAATGGAGCGCAGCTGCAGGGCATTTCCATGTGCATCTTCACCTCAAATTGCCATGCATTAGAGGGAAACATTTCCTTAATGAATTTAATCATGGCTGTTTTGTTTGCATTCCTGCCTAATGACTACAGTCCAGCTGCTGTAGTCTAGCATATGTGCAGAGTGAAGATGACCCTTTATGCAGCATTTAGAGAAATCAGCTGCTTGGGTGGAGCCCCAACATTTGTAGGATTGGACTGCATGTTGAGGATGGTTATGTTAGATAATTGAGTCGAGAGCTCCTTATTCTCCTTTTTTCTTTTAATTAGTACAGAAAAAACACAACCTAACCTTTAACACAAACTCATGTCACAGATGTCAGATGATGATTTTGGACCTTACAATGCACCCGGAGCAGCGCAGCGCAAAGCCCGACGCCAGTGTCTTTGTTAGTTTAAGACCGACGCAGTTGTCAATTTCCCATCCAGGGCCCGCGTTGTTTAAATAGCAAATGCACCTGATCCCATCTGTGCGCCCATGGGCGTGCTGGTCTTACAGGGAGGTGTGTTCAGGTGCATTCTGGGCGTATTGCTATCTTGAGGCAGCGGAAAGTGACCAAAAACCTGGTCTAAAGTCAATAACGCAACATTACATTGTTATTTTATTTCGTGCACAGCGCGCGCACACTATGCTTGTTACACACACAGGGACGCGTAGCAGCACACAAACATGCAAAAGATTACAAATAAAAATATTACGGTGCAAATCCGCCATCATAATAGCAATGTGCCAAGGTACAAATGCTCCTGGCTGGGAGATGACACTCTGATTGGTTGATTGTATGTTACGCCCAAAACACACCTATGAATTAATTAAGACACTAAGTACGACACTTTTGAACCATGCATCTAGCGCACAGACACATTTTTTCCGCCGTTAAACTAACAAAAGTGGATTTGTACACGCCCTAAACGCACCTGCGCCATGCGCTTCACGCCGTGCGCTTAGATCGTTAGAATAGGGCCCATTAGCTTACATTCCCAGTATGACGAGGAAAGACTGGAGAGCCATTGGGATCTTTTTCGTTAACAGTAAAGGACCGTGCTGTCTTTAATGGCAAATATTTTAGCCCACTAACTACAAATAGGCTTCCATTTTCCAAAAAAATGCAACAGTTTTAATTCCTAATTTTATTGGCAGCCATTGTTTTGATTTCATATTTGATCAATGTACTATGACATTCATCCTGCTTGTAACTTGCTTGAGGTACAGTAGGTGATGCATGCACTGAGCATGAACATTTAGTAGTTTTCTGTCGAATTTGGGTTATTACTGCAGAGTAATGCAGGTGAGAGAAGTAACTATCACTAGTTTGGAAAAGTAATCCAGATGGTGCATTCAAATGCTGGTGAGAGATTCTGAGAATCTGAGAGTTGCTAACATAACCGCAATGAACTGATGAACCATGCATTCTGAAACTGATTTAAATAATATAAATAATACCTCAAGCATAGATGTTGTGAAACAGAATTGGTAGCTCTCAGAATTCATACGGCTGCTGTTCTTTGCCAACTGCCTCTTTAGTCTCAAGTGTGGGACCTGGAGCTTACCACCAGCTGAGCTGCCATGGTGTTCCCCTGAAGCCTTTTCCAAACACTGTTAGCTTTTTAATGTATGTGTATTCCTTCACAGCTCAGGTCCTCTACCAGAGGCGTGGGAGCCTGAGGGTTCTGCTCAGTATCTTAACTGTTCCTAGGACTGCGCTCTATTGGACAGAGATCTCAGATGTTGTTCCTGGAATTTGCTGGGGCCACTGTCCCAGTTTAGGTGTTACAGCCCCAAGGGCCCTGGTTACCACTGGAACCACTGTTGCCTTCACTTTCTACATATTTTCTATCTCCTCTCTCAACGGGCTGGCTACATTGCACACGTAACGTATGCGGAGCGGATGTTCCAACACTACGCTTACACTATAATCAATGAAACTGGCCACACCAGGCACGAGAGCAGCGCATAGTGGTCCGCTCTACAAGCGTAAAAATAGACCAGTCTTCTATTTATATTTTTTTACGTGAGGTGTGTGCGGCTACACAAAAAATGATCATAGGGTGTCTATATTTCTTTTAAATTAAACTACGGATTCACAAGGAAACGACTTAATGACTGTGATGGCAGTTTCATTTTGAGAGTTTTTGTCTTTATTTCATGTTTCCCTCACCTGCGACATTTGATAACAGCTGACAGTAGATTGACGTTTCACAGCGCTGTGCCCCTTCCAAAACCTCAAGAAACAACAACAATCCCAAAGCAAAAGCTCACCGTCTCGCCTGTGACTCGCACAATCCTACGCCGTGTGTGCGCAGCAGGTGTAGCCAGTTAAAAGATACATTCTGCATACGTTATGCGTTCAATGTAGCCAAAGCGTGCCAATACCCTTAGTATTTTCCAAGCATGTTGTGTCCTTTCTTCTTGATGTGGCTGTCGTTTGGGATTGCTATATCTTGTTGACCACAACAATGTCTGGTTGGTATATATATTTATATTACTGAAGTAAAATGTATTAGCATCAAAAGGGTACCAAAACTTTATGTACCTTGTCATTGTACTATCAGTCTGGGAAACTTCTACACAGTGCTAGTGCATTTTTAATACTACTTCCTTTCTCTATGCACTTTGGAAGTAGGTGACGTTGTCCCAGAAGTCCCCACTCTGGAATAGTGGGTGGTAAAATATAAAAAACATGGTACTGTAGATGGGTGACAAACTGTGTTATTACAACCATTGATCTAACAATTACCCTGAAATATTGCTATTCGAATGAGTTTATGAACTCAAATGGGCTGCTGCTTTTTCCATTAATATGTCAATTCAGCTCACTGAAATCAGGAAACGCACAAAACCTCAATAAGAACAGAGAATGTATACTTTCTCAGGTCTTTCGCCTTAGGGTAGAGCATATTGACATTCTTCCAACGAGCCCTTTTGGCTGGCATTAGTTGGGCTGTGCTTTAATGTGGCTTTTCCTGGTAGTCTCAGCAGGAAGCACTCGAGTCCAGAGTATATCAAAGTCAGCTGCAGAGTCTAAGGGCAGGGCCATTGTGGAGCTTTAGAGAGCACCTCTGGGAGTTTACATAGGCGACAGCTCCCTTCCTTTGTGAAACACTAGTCGGGACATTATGATGTCACTGCTGAGTGACCAATATGACCGCAGGGACACAGCGATACAGCAGCAGCTACGGATGTGAAACTTCAGAACACTTCCAGTCAATGGGAAGACGTTTTTCTGCTGCAATAATTATGGAAACCAGCATAGACGACAGCGTGTCTGGGACATGACTCAAACTCTTGTTACAATCATGACTAAGCACTTTAAATATATTAGAAAAAATTAAACTGTGAGTCAGATTACAATGGCTAAATTCATCTTCCCCCCCCCCCCCCCCCCCCCTCCCCATGTTGCATTTTCTTTCCTTTTTTTGGTTTCCAGACTGAGTGGGCCTGTGATCACTGAGAGCATGGCATTCTAATTTTGCTGTCACCCCTTTCTCCACTTCGTTATGAATTCTCTGTTGTTGTTGCACTTTAGAATACAGTGGCCGCCGTCATTTAATGGCGGGCTCATTCATCATAGTCAGCAGTTCCAGCCCACTCAACCGCTACTGTATTTCAACAAACTTTTATATTTTAAAAGCCTCTGAGTTAATGCTTTTGCTGCTCACAGAGCATTCGGTAGAGCTGATGGGCAGTCGTGATGTTCAGTGCCTCACACAGGACCAAAATATACTTTATAGGGAGGGGGGGATGACAAGTGCATGTGACTGATAGAACAAATGCTCAGTGACCAAGACTATGTTATTTACAAAGATGGGACAATCTGCTTGATGTTTCCTAACAAAATTGGAAATGAGATTCATTATTTTTCTGAAAGTGATAAAACTTTTATGCCTGTCACCACAGTGCATTGCACTCATTGTCTCCAAATCACACACCCTAGTTGACTGTGACGTGGCTTTACATGACCAAACCTTTGGTGTAATGTGTCCACACCTTTTTCACAGTTACTTACGGCTCACTGGCTCCATGGTTCCAAGCTGACATGCCATCATGTGAGTGTCTGGCAACCTGCTACTGTAACTAGCAGGGATTAGCCCTGATACAGTTTGTCACGGCTTGGTTCAGCGCTTAGTAACGCCCAAGACGATTGTGATTGGTTTAAAGAAATGCCAATAAACTAGAGCACGTTTCTCTCCCAATCCTGGAATGCTGTGTGGACTAGCCAGACCCTTCTCCGCAGCGCTGTGGAGGAAGACGAGATGAGGCGACGAACGAACGGGAACGGGAGTGGATAGCTAGCAGAAACAAAGCTCCTTACGCAGAAATGGATAAAGAAAAGGGTCTTTTGGATGGCAAGTTGAGTTTCAAAGCCCTTCCAAATGTTTCTCTCCACAAAACTAAAGTTATTTGCATGTACTGTAGATGTGAACTGAGTTACCACCGGAGTAGTCAAGTCTGAAATATCACTTGAGTGTTAAAAACTTTGAAAAAATATCCTTTTTAAAGTACATTTAGAACAGATGAAAAAAAGTGTGATTGATTTGCAATTAATCGCAAGTTAACTAGGACACTCATGCGATTAATCGCGATTACAATTTTAATCGATTGTCAGCCCTCATTTATTTATTTATTTAATATTGAGTAAAATGGCATTCCATAGATTTCTAGATGTGTTTACTGCTTACTACGTGCTGTTGCCCTTCTGTTTGAATCAACACAACTGGAAATAATGCGTACATCTGCTGATGCATGTGCCTTTGGGTTGCAATAAACTGGGGAGGCCATTAATATACTATGGCAGATCGCATATGTGTAACCTTTGCGTGGGAAACACTTGATATAGATCCATTACTTCACACAAACTGCAGCCATTTATAGTAGGTCTACAAACACATGTTTGTTGACCTACTTATCCACATTATCACTGTATTTTAATATGTTTTGCGGGTAATCATAATTTTCCAAACATATACTCAAATGCTCCACCCTTAACTGCCCTGCACTTTTGTCCCACTTTGTTGTGGAGAAACACAGTCATTGCTGAAGTTATCACTGAGCGCATGACAGCAGCTCCGTTAGGCCAGCTCCTCTTACTCGCTGATGTGCGGCGAGCCCCAAGGTTAGCAACAAAAACTGTTTAGCTCCAGAGATCTAAATGGAGAGCTCCTTGTGCCGCTGCGGAGTGATAACATTCAGGCTCTGCTGGGGATGTCGCCATTGTGAAGAAGCTGTAATTTAGAGAGGGGTTGGAGAAGCTTATCTTCCTAAGCCCCTGAGCAAAATAAAGAAATAGTGTGTGTGTGTGTGTGTGTGTGTGTGTGTGTTTGTGTGTGTGTGTGTGTGTGTGGGGGGGTGAAAAAACACAAGACCGAAGCAATGAGTCACTGTCGATGGCAAACAGAAGTAAAAAAAAAATAAAAACTGTTAGATAAAGGGTCTGTGGTGAAAAAATGAGCAGCCCCGCTTATTATTCATGAAATTGTTAGTAAGACTGAGAGTCACCCAAACTGGCTCCAAAAGGTCAATTTTCCACAACACATAGGCAGCTTTCTTTATTCTGCTGCAGCGGTGGTTGCAGCGGGAAATTCTCTCAAAGTCTTGTCTTGCTATGACAAAGCTGTTGGGCTCACTGGGTATTGAAAAAACCCTGACTGTGTTGGAAAAGTGACATTATTCTCTTCTTAGCCTTCTGCCTCGGTTTGACTTGATCCACCTTAAACTCCATCTGACACTGCTGTACTGTGTCCTTGAGCACTAAGGTATGGCTTTCTCTGGTTCTTTTGACTGGAATTCTCTGGAGATAATAACATATTGTGGTGCAGAATCGCTATCGCCATCAACAAGTGAAATGCACATGGGTACAACTTAAAGGGCTCATTATAATTGGCTCCCAAGATTTCAGTTTCAGAGTCGTCCATGCTCGGTTATAAATTGCAGTCATTAGGCAGAAAGTGTCCCAATTCTGCTTTAAAGTTGAAGTTGCCTCTCAGCAGCGTCTTTGATAAATTGATAGCAGGTCTTTTAATCTCATTGCGCTCCTCTGGGGTCCTCCCCGGTGATTGCTCTGTTGATAGGTTCTTTGCAAAGAGCTGTCCTTGTCTCAGAGCAGCGAGTCTACATCGCTTAGTCAGCACGGGCATACAGAATGCACACAGTGTTCCCTCAGTGCTGCTTTTGAACGCCAACCTTTTCTTTTGCTTGTTTATTAAGCATTCAGTTGAAAGAAATTGCAGAGGACTAGAATGTGAAATGTTAGTTTTTTTACCATATAACTCTCAGTAGGTGTTAAAGCACACACACACACACACACACACACACACACACACACACACACACACGTATGCACGCATGCACACACACACATTTCTTTTTTATGCCACTTTCTACATCTACTTCGCTACATTTCAGAGAGAAATATTGCACTTTTTACTCCACTACATTCATCTGACAGCTTTAGTTACTAGTTACTTTACAATTTAATTGTAGTTTATTAAATACAATATTTCATTATAAATTAACCTACCCAACAATATAACGGCCTACAAGTCCAGCTGAAATGATACTTTTAGTATATATAATAGTTTTTTGTATTGTGGTTGGAGGTTTGGTTTAAAGATACACTTCTGCTTTTGTCCTTGACAATGTTGACATTGTTAAAGGAACCAACATGTGTCTTATGTCTGTAACTCTCTGTCTAAATATAGTGTGCATACTAAATATGGTCATATATATATATATATATATATATATATATATATATATATATATAGTGGAAAAAATGCTCCAAAAAAATCTCTGTAAACAGAAATAAGTAATAAATCTTAGGACAATCATTGTGCTGGGTCTTTGTCAAAAGTTGCTGTTTGGTGGACATCTGATATGACTCGTATATCATTTCGTTTTAGTATAAAATGGTTAAGTATATTAATATTTTTGTATACTAACTGCTAAACCAGTGTTCTATTATGATTACAAGGCTGCAGCGCATATCGTATATTTAATTATGACATATGGTGAGACCATAAATGATGTTAAATAGAATTAAGACTGAAATAGTGTTGGATTGACGCTGTCATATAAACCTCTTCAACAAACTATTATTTGTTTCTATTGTCAAACATGACAGACAACCACCATCTGCCTTTGGCTGCAGACAATACAATTTCCTGGAGAAGCTCTCTCCCTTTGTTGAGCTACCATGCGTCACAATGATTGGCTGAAAGTGTATTCTTTAATCACCAAACCCTCCGATCTACATTCCACCTTACAAAACCTTTTTGCACTGCTGCACATACATGAACCAAAATAGCAGGGGCCCATTTCATCAAAGCAATTTACGAGCACTATTTACTCGCAGATCGGTAATGGTGCCAGTGTACCGATTCACAAATAACTGTCTCTCGCAAATTGCAGATACATTTCAGAGTCTTACAGTTCTCTTGCATGCTCACAAGTATGTTTCTTTTTCTTTTTTTAAAGATTATTTTGGGGCATTTTAGGCCTTTAATTCCACAGGACAGATGAATACATGAAAGGGGAGAGAGAGGGGGAATGACATGCAGTAAAGGGCCGCAGCTCAGAGTCACAACCGCAACCGCTGCGTCGAGGAGTAAACCTCTATATATGTGCGCTTGCTCTACCAACTGAGCTTACCCGGCCACACAAGTATGGTTTTCTATTGGTTGGTAAAACAAGTCTAAATTTGTGCGAGAGGAAATGACCATATGTTGCAAATTTGGTGAAACAAGACCTCAAATCTACCACTTTGTGTTAGTTGCTACACATGCCATTCAATTATGGCCCATAGTCTTGCTTTCCAATTTTTGATGGGATTGTGTGAGATGGGCTGTGGCTTTTTTTCAACAGTAATGACAATGAAAGAGCTTGTTTGGGTGCACATCTATGTTACCTTTTGAAATCACTCAGCTAGCATACTAGTTTCTCACCTACGAACGGAATCACAATAGCATTTTCTCTCCAGAACATCTCAGTATAAGGGCGTTTTCACACCTGTAGTATGTTTGCTTTGGTCCAAATCAGTTGATGAGTTCGTAAACTTGGAGCGATTTCCGTTTGGTTTGGTTTCACACCTGGAAAAATCCAAGCGTACCAAAATGCGTCATTAAAAATCACGCAAGAACTTCCACTCCTCTTATTGGTCGGCTATGTCTGCGGCGGGAGCAAAAAAGTAAATACAGGAAGATGGTCCTGGCTTCTGGACTAGTGCAAATTTCTTGCATCTCCATGGTCAAACCAGCTCATTTCATTTAAATAATCAGACTACGCTCTGCTCTGCCGGTGTCTGTCTCCAACTTTAGCGGCGGCCTCTTCGACCACGGAAATGCGAGTGATAGACGGCAAGCTTGACTGCAGTCTATTTCTGTGTGAGAAACACTGCAAGCTGCTACAGTTTGCTGCTCTGCTGCATCGCAGATTGTTAAACACACCTGACAACAGGAGACATTAGTTCAGACTTGCGGAGTCTATATGAATGGTGCAGTTCGAGGTCGGATCACGTTCTCACCACAAACAAACCTCTCCAGAGTTCGATTGAAAGCGCACCCGAGACCACCTCTTCAAGCACGTCTCGGAACGGTTGTTCGGTCCGCTTTTGGTGCGCAACCGAGTGCAATTGCCGCGTTGACATCTGCCCAAACGAACCGCACCAGCGGGGCAAACAACAACAGTGTGATTTAACCGAACTAAACGAGGCAGGTGTGAAAGCACCCTAAGTGTGTACATGAATCAGATGATCACAATTGAGCCTCTGATTTGTGGAATTTTATGTGGATTATTGTTTTGCCTTGGTTAAGTATGTTTCATTTAGTGCTATTTCTGAGCAGTTGTAATGCAGAGATGTCTATGATTATACATATGCCAGTCAGATATTAGTCCATATTATTCCCATAGCGTGAATGCAGTCATTTAGTTGGCAGCCTTCCCTTTAAAGTGCTCATATTATGCTGATTTTCAGGTTCATAATTGTATTTAGAGGTTATATCAGAATAGGTTTATGTGGTTTAATTTACAAAAAACACTATATTTTTGTTGTACTGCACATTGCTGCAGCTCCTCTTTTCACCCTGTGTGTTGAGCTCTCTGTTTTAGCTACAGAGTGAGGCATCGCACTTCTGTTCTATCTTCGTTGGGAGTCGCACATGCGCAGTAGCTAGGTAAGCACTGCTAGCTAGTCAGTTGCAGAGTATGAGGGCGTGCCATGCTAGCAGCTAGGCGAGCATTATAACGTGTGTTACAAAGTGACGCTCATTTGTCACGGAAGTAAAGGCTGGACTACAATAGAGCTGTTTGGAGCAGTTTGTGAACAGTGTTTTCTGTTGGAGATGGTAAGTCCCTTTGGGGTGGACTTTGGGCTTTTTCACTTTGTAAACCTATAATGTGCACAAAAAATATATATAACACAATAAAGAAAAGGGAAAAAGCCAAAAAGCATAATATGAGCACTTTAACTGTACCTAAGATGTGTTGCACTGCATGACTTGTGTTCCACACAATTGCATGAAGTGGTGTAATTAGTTATAATAGGCTGCTGGCAAGCACATCTTTGGATGCAGGGAAAACTGCCAAAAATAGAAAAATTAGATGAGAGCTAAAAGATGTATTGCTGTGTGCCTCTGATGATCATTTTGTGCAACTGAAAATTCCAACACATAAAAGCAGGTTTTTTACTGAAACTGTAAAAGAACAAAATCAACCCACAGCAAACATTCAGTCTCACAAGTGTGTGTTAGAGAATGGCAACTGTATCGCTGCTAATCCCATCTGATAAACCAACGGTTGTGATCTGTCTCTGCAAGTATGCACAGTATGCAGTGATGGCTGTGAATTTGTGAATTGTGATGTTGAGTTTGGCTCCCACTCGATTATCTGTGCCAGAAAATAAAACAATATCTTAGTATTATGTTTGTTTTTGCTGGTGAAGCGAACACACGAGAAAAAAAAAGCCACACAGCCTCAAGCGTTGAGCCCATTTAACCCTTGTGTTATCTTCCCTTCAACCTTGAAAAAGCAGAAAAAACGCATTTTTTTCACAATTTGTTTTTGCTTTTTCCAACGTTTTGAATTTTTACATTTTTCTACACATTTTCAGCGCTTATTTCTACGTCCCATATTTGCTGATATAAAACAAACATTTAAAACGGGTCAATGTGACCCGAGGTCAACACAAGGGTTAAACCGACAGAAGGCTATCCTTTATATGTCAACGGTGGCAACAAAGCCTCAGTTTGTTGCTTGTATGACGTGGGTGCTGAATAGAAGCACAAAGACATAGACAGGGCCTCTCCCACACACTGATGGGAAAGATTATGTTAACAAATGTAGTTAGTTTTATATATATAGTCACCTTATGTACTGTATATTTAACAGTGTTCCTATTGCTGCAGTTTAAGAGTGGTCAGAGTTCTCTCCCAGAGAGTCAATAACTGCTTTCTGAGATGTAATGCTGTAATGTTTTTGCAACATCTCTGGTGCATAGTGCTCATAAGTGGAGTGTTTTATAGCACATGGTTTTTTTCTTTCATTACTGCTGATGCTAAACCAAACCTATACCCTTGGTCAAAGTGTTCAGTCATCATTTTCATGTTAACTTCATACCAAAATGTAACCCCTAAAACCAATTTTTGAAAACTCGAAATGAAATGGAGTTGACCTGACAACCAACTGCAATATAAACAAAACACTGTCATAATAGCTCACACACCCATTATATATATGTAAGCTAACAGTGTAAACAATAGCTTAACTCATTCACCTGACTGTCATCTGTCATATTTCCACAATAGAAATGTTATAATGCAAATGAAAATCTACAGGCTATACATAGTGACTGGTGGGGTAACTATACACAGTGACTGGTGCTTGTCTTTTTTCCTCTGCCACTCCTGTTTCCTGTCTCCCTCTCTAATTTCTCACAGATATAAGGGGTATCACTCAACTGCGTAAACATTGCTAATCATTTAGAGTAGTTTCTAAGGATTTTCTTTGTACATACATACATACATACATACATACATACATACATACATACAGACATATATACATACAGACATACATACAGGGTGCGATTTGTGAAGAAAGCAGAGGGGTGGGGGGATGTTTTTTGATCAGTCACAACTTAAAAAAAACATGCAAGAATGAAATCCTGCCAAAACACGGAAACGCATGGAAAATAATCTCAAAATTAAATAGCAGTGGTGTCAACATAAAACACAGCGCTTTCAAAATACTTTCACCCAGGAAACGCTTGTTCGTTCCTCGGGAGTGTTTTAATTCAAATCCGATCTTTTTCCTAAACTTAACTAGTCGTTTTGGTGCCTAAACTTAACTGTCGGTGCCGGATGACTCTCACTTTTTCTGACTGAACTCCACTACCATGGCGCCTGAAAGGACCGTCATCTGGCGGTGCCTGCAGTCGGCTCGCAGTCACCTATTGGCGGCTAAACAACTGCCGCTGGTAGCCGGCGTCCCGGAGCTCTGTAGCGACTGAATAAAACCAGCAACTGCCGCTCAGATTTTAACTTTGTATGGCACTATAGACCATTCACGTTAAAGCGCTTCTTAGTTTAAAATTCTTTTATTTTAGGTATATAATTAACATATGGTCTAAGCTATTGGTGATCACAGTAGATGATCACTTTGGGGGGGGGGGGGGGGGGGGATACATTTTGTCCCCACCGGAGATAAATATAATTCAGCAGAGGCAGGGATATGTAGACTAGAAAGAGGGAAATCCCACGCATCACCCCTGGGAAATCGCACCCTACATACATACATACATACATACATACATACATGCATACACACATACTGTACGTACGTACATACATACATACATACACACATACTGTACGTACGTACGTACATACATACATACATACACACACACACATACTGTACATACAGACATACATACATACACCTACATGTTTATGTATTTCAATTATTTAGCAGCCAGTAGAGAGCTGCTTAAAAAAATAGGCTCTGTTGAAATGATGGAGCACTTCTTTGCTTTGCTGCCTTCTGAGGATTTGGGTTGGAAATAGTGGTACATACAGGCTAGTCATTGTGTGACAACAATTGTACAGTACACTAAGGCATGGATACCCGACCCGAGCCCGACGGGTCCCGGCAGGCCGGTCCGGGTTCGGACAGATATTTAGAAATTGTGGTCGGGTTCGGCATTTGTTGTAAAATTGTGCTGCGGCTCCTTTAAGAGAGCTCAGTGTGTGTGTAAAGTGGGCAGAAGAGAGATGGAGAAAGAGGAAGCAGACGTGTAGATGCGACCCGAGCAGAGTTGGTGGAATAAGTTTAAATTTGGTACACAGTGTGTGCGGTGTCCGAGATAAACCCCAGACTGAAAGCCAAGTTCATTCATCTGCTCACCAGAAACGTGATTTTTAACCCCGACGTTATATATCGGCCCTGGAGGTAACGAGTCTCCCCTGGTTTTCTGATCATGGTCGGAATCGAAGCAAGCAGGAAAGGTTAACACATTGAACATTTTAAATTAAACAGCTTATTAACGTGCGCTTGTTCCCCCGTGTGCGCTGATGCGCTCATCTGTTGACATTTCCGAATGCCTTCCTATAGTTGCTTAATAAAAGCGGGCTTTCCACACAAACAAACGTACATGTGTCATTAGTATGAGAAAAAAAACGAGATTTTAACTGTGTCGGGGGGTGTGTCTGGTCGGGCTCAGACATAAATATCTTAATGCCTGTCGGGCTCTGGCCGGGTTCGGTCACGGCTCTGTCGGACGCGGGCTGGGTTCGGACAGAAAAATTCGGCCCGGTCAGACCTCTACAGTACACACACCTGAGCAATAAGGTATGTGTATGTATGCGGTTTGTGTGGGGCATCCATCATGCTGCACCTTTGTAATAACTGTGTCATCATACTTCACATGATCCATTTGGTAGTTGTTTTTTCAGCCTTGAGCACTGTATAGTATTGAGCTGTTCTCCATGAAACAACCCTGTGAACGTGCCAGTAGATAATCAGTGAACAATGCCCTGCCCAGCTCGAACTGAGCTCCACATGATTCAGCCTCACGGAAAGGCAAATTATCCCGGAAACCATTGCTCACTCCTTCAGCTTGAGTAAATTGCTTCTCCTCTCACAAGCAACAATAGCTGTCCCATTGACTCAGCATAGACAGCATTAAGAGTCAGCATACTGGCAAAACAAAATATAGTGTCACTCAATGTTCCTCTCCCATCCATCACGCGGCTCATTTTAGAGGAACAGTTTTTCGCCTGCATGCTCATTTCTGAATGGCTCTGCATGTGGTGCGGCCCTGTGGTGTCTTCTGCTCAAACAAGGCACCCGCTGGTCTTAGTCAAGCGCCAATCGCATCTTGTGTAGTCAGACTTTTATCCACCAGTGATGCTGAAGAGCCCCCACGCATCATTCATCACAGTGTGCCCAAAGCTGTCTCGGACGCAGGGCCTTTGATACGAGGAGGAAAAACAACACAGAGACACTTGGTGATCAATTAAAGTTTCTCTCCAGTGATGCCGGCAGCATTTCTTTCACATTTTCAAGTAGAAGCTACAAGAAAATAAGAGTTTTACTGAGCAAGGTAAAAGTAACAGCATCTGATTATTATGAGTACTCAGAACTTAAAAGGAACTTCAATGAATTCACTCATCAAACAAATGATGCCTATTTGTTGCATCATGGGAAATGCAGAATCCAGCACTTTTGGAGATTGACCCATGCTTTCTGCCAACGTTTTGGTTATTCCAATTAAGAAATTTCTGTCTATTTTTTCTGAGCTACTCTCACTAGTTTGAAGTGGGCTGGGCTCTGTTGGAAAAAGTTGAGTGTTTAACTCTTATCAAATAATTTGTAGCCTATTTAATAATAGTTTTTTTCTCCTAATGGTTATACACATGCAAAGTCCATGTACATGAATAAATGTACTTACTGTCCACCACTTCCTACCGAATCCTATTTTCAGTAGCAGTTTCACTGCTAAAGAAAATGATGGCCCACATCCCTCTTATGAAATGTTTCAGTGGGGTGATAAAGTCATTAAAAGAGCCTTTTAAAGAGCAGTGTTTTTCTGAAGCCACAACAGATCCATTTGGCCAAATGTTGCTCAAAGTGGCGAGCAAACTCAGACAGCCTCATGGACGACAGTGACATGCTTGAAGATTGCAGGCAATAAAGCTGTGGACAGATTCCATGGCCGCGGCACTGACAGCCTGAGCTGGCTACCGCTGCTTTATCCTCCGTGTCTCTCGCCCCTGACAGGATTGCAAAGAGTCTGACTAATAAACATTACAGAGTGCCAGCTCTGCCCACACCAGACCACAGAAACACACAGCGTCTTTATGCCCAGGCCTGAATTGATAGCTGTGGTAGTTTGGCTTCTGACAAGGCTGATGTCTACCTATCTGAAAGGCCCCCTTCTTTCACTGACCCTCCCCCAGCAGCTACTCTGACAATGTCCTTACCCCTGGCTTTTAAGTGTGGCTAGAATGACCTTTTAGATTGGGTTGCAAGTGGTTTATTATGCTTATTTACTAGCAGAAAATGTTTGTTTGGGGAGAAAAAAATATAAAAGGCAATGTAAAGGTTAGTTATTTTTAAAAAGTCGTTAGTTGATATTTTTACAGCTTTTTAACACGATAACCATTACATAATGAATTACTACCCAACTTCATTATCATATCAGCCTTATACAGCTGTACAGCTGTGAACACCATAGAATCAGCAGACATACCTTACATCACCAGGCACGTACATTCTCTTTCAATTAGTCTGAAGTGCTTGTGTAAACATTGTCTCTGGGTGATAATTTAAAGATTGGAGAAACAGGCCTGGCATGTTCTTTGTTGTTCTTTATATTGGCTGTGATAATAGCTGTTTGTAAAAAAGAAAAAAGAAAGGAAAAAAAGAAAGTAGTTTCTTTCTTACATTCAACTGATCAAGCCCAGCGGTGCTAGTGAAACAAAGAGAAGCGACAGATCCCCTGCTGCATGGAATGAGGAGTCAGAATATGATTAGAAGTCAAATGAGGTTTCACAGAGGCAGAATGAGCTCAATTACCTGCAATAATGGAACTTACTGGTGACGGTGCAAATGGAAAGGAGATGGATTAAACTTGGCCTTTGGCAGGTGCACAGCAAATTATCTCTTTCAAGGGTATAGCGCCCAAAGCATGAATCACTTTGTCGTGTTTGGGTAAATGAGGACAAGCAAAAAAAAACATTTAGGACAGTGAGTATGCAAGAGGTGTTTGTGTATGAGATCAATGCAAATATTCACTCGGCTGGATGACCATGGTGTCTATTATTAAAGTAAAAACAGATGAACTGCTTGTATTCAAAGTAATCTCCAGCACTTTTGATTAACAGTTCATGTAAACCGCACTTGTTAAATGTCAGTCAACCTGGCCTCGCTAGATCTGACGCTACTGCAGTGTGTAAGCACTGTGCAGAGCAGCATGCCCACTCAGAAAGGAAGAACATTGATTTTTTTTTTCCTTGGATAACAAGGCTTGACCGACTTGGGTGCTTGCCTGAGTTCGATTGCTTCCTGTCTCTGCTGGTTGTCCATACAGATCTCAGACGTACGCATCAAAACTCTAAATGTCTTCACACAGCTGTGGATGTCTTTAGACAGGGACAGCTTTGACTGATAATAACAGTCCAAGTCTCAATACAGCTTGATTAATAATAAAGTGTCTGATGTTCAATCAAGGAGACTGGACGAGAGAGTAAAAATTGGGAGACAAATTTCAGCCGCAATCAGCAGGAGCATTGATTGATTAGATACAGCCCTTTTACAAACAAACTGAGTTTAGGAAGTTTTTGACAGTTCCACATTTATAAAAGGCAGTGGCAGCTGGGAATATTTTGTTACAATATCTCAAGAGAGGAATTTCAATGTTGTATGACATGCAGTCATACTGTAGCTGGAGGGTCCAGTATTTCATTCATTGAATTTTCTACCCTGAAACAAAAATCGTTAGATAGAATTTTGGGTGTGTTTCATGAAATCATGTTGACAAAATACAATTTATCATGAGAAGTATAGGCCTGTGAAAAGTGTTGTGTAGGGAGCTTTGCAAAGTCAAGACAAAACAACCCTCATCTGATGTCATCTGGCTTATTTCAATTAGCTTGTCTTGGCATGAGACTCCAAATGTATTCCAGAAAGCCTGTGTTATGAACTGGGGTGTGGAATTTTAAATATGAGAGCAACTATCAGGCAAGGAGGTTCTGATTAAAGACACCATTGGTTTGGAGTGACTCATACAGCCTCTGCTGCTTTGCTTTTGATCATTCTTTTTTAAATCTGTGTCCCACTAGCCTCCCAACTTTATGAATGCGCGATACTAAATTACTGGAGTACCCCTTACACAGCCAATTAAATGCAAAAAATCCAATATTCATCACAGCCAAATGAAAATGTTGAGATAATTGGGGGTCAACAGCAAGCCTCTCGTCTCGGTTTGCACACCGAGACATAGAGCCAACGCCGATTTACCTGTGATCTGGGGCTTTTTTATTGGCATTTCTTTAAACCAATCACGATCGTCTTGGGTGGCGCAAAGCGCAGAACGGAGTCAAGGTGCCGCTGCAAAAAAGCCTCGGGAAGGAACTTGTTTTGGTGGAACGTGTACGTTCAAAAGTTGTTGTAGTCGTGCAACAGAAAACTCAGATTGGAGAGATAGTCTAGCTAGCTGTCTGGATTTACCCTGCAGAGATCTGAGGAGCAGTTAACCATAGTCCTCAGAAATCCACCAGTGTTTAAAATTAGAACACAAAGACAGCGGAAAGGTACTGGACATCTGGCCAAAAAGAGGGACATCCGGTGGAATTTCCAGCGGCACCAGAGGAATCCTGGAAGTGAAACGTTGTGGATTTACACTACAGCGTAGTGCAGCGTGTAATGTCTTTTGTTATAGAGAATCTTTAAGTGTATGAACCAGACTGCTGGCTGTCTCTCAGCACTCATCCTCCCTGTGTAGAGAGACCCAAGCATGTCCTACTGTACTGTAGACTGCTATACAACAACAACAGCAACAAGAACAACAACAACAGCGTGGTGTCATCTGTCCTTTTCCCAGCATGCCCAGCACTCAAATCCACTTTCTGCAGTCTGGATATAGGCTGTTATAAATAATAGAAAGCCCTGTGGATTGGGAATACATGTGCCAAAAACAATGGAGGCACCACACTGTTTTGACTGTGCCAAGTTAACATCATGCCATTACACATTATTGAGCCGCAGGGCTCATAACCGGCTTTTATTCTTCGAAAGCTAGTTTTCTTTTTCATGAGCACTGGTCAGGGTTTGACATCGGCTGTCTGTGGGGAGATTTTTTTTGAAGTGCTAAATTGACTGAAAGCTTATGTCAAAAAGTGCCTGATTATATCCCAATAAAAGGGTCAGATTACAAGCATGCCACTTCAATGGCTAAAGCCATAGGTCTGAATATAAAACAGAGTTTATTATGAAAAAGGTTAGAATCTACATAGTGAATATAATTGTAACCCAGGCTATCATTTTCAGTCTAATTAGGTAGTGATACCATACCATAGAAGCTCAATGTCTCAGTAATTGTAGATCTATTAAGAAACCTCTTCTGTGCTTTTATAGACGAGTATTGTTCCACAACAGGCTGGTAACAATTTTAGCACTCCTTGCATCCCATTTAGTCTTGGCTGTTTGTACAAGGTGCTGTAAAACAAATTAATGAATACTGGCTTCAGGAACACTGTTGATGCGTCATGAATTAGCCACCTCTGCTTTGCTTTGTCATTACACACTCATTATTAGGCTAACTGTCCAGAGTTTACTGTCTCACCACTTTCTACAAATACAGGCCCATTTTTGTACAGGGGTAATCAAATGTGCAAAATAGTGGCTGCAATGTGTTCATCTATTACTGTACATGAGACATAATATGTAAGTTAAAGAGTAGTATATATATATATAGGCTGCTATTATGTGTCTTAATGGGGTTTTGATACACTCACTTTTTGAAATGGCTGAATATCACAATCCTTACTATATATCATTGTGGGAGCATTGAGTTCATAGCTTCCTGGGAGTGTTTTCAGTGTAAAGAAAGAGTAGATGAAGCATGAAAACAAGGCAATCATGCAAAAGCATTACAGCATACAGTACTGACTGTAAATGATGCATAAATATAATTAACTTAAAGGTCCAGTTTGCACTCTGTTTAGTTGTTCATTATCAAAATCTGTGTTGCCCGTTCACAAACTTGTCCTTTTTCATGAATATTTACCACCACCATCAATTCCAAGTATTCCTTTTGGCTTGAAATTTTACATTTGCAATCGCATGAATTGGGGTACACGCTCCATATTCATGCGCCATCTTGAAATACATTAGCCGGTAAGGGACATACAGGACACACTGCTCCACCTTGTGTTTTCGCTGTCACATGATAAATTCACAGCTGCTGCTAATGGGTATCGTAGCTTCCCGGCCCCAGCAAGTTTGAAGAAGGAGACATGGAGGACCACACCTATTCAAAATCCAAATTTCAGGAACAGGAGTCTTCTTCTTCGCCCAGAAAAAGAAAAAGTATATTAAAAAGAGCAAGAGACCGGCTTTTTGAAGCGTGAAGGCTACCGTAGCTGTAATACGTACTTTGAACTGCGTGGTGCGAGAGAGTTGATTGTGATATATGATCTCAACGCTAGATGGGAGAAATTCCTACACATTGGACCTTTTAATAAGCATATCAATTGCTCCATATTTAGCATATTTCCTCACAAAACTTATAGAGCCTTACAATCTTGTTTGTAGACAGACATTTGCTACAGCATTGTGTGCCAGAAGATGAACAGTCATCTATTAATCAACATCTACTAATGACCGGAGTTCATTCATTTCTCTTACGTCACTTAAAATAAATCAACCAGATCAAACAGTTCCCATCAACTCATTTTAAATCTCCACAATGAAAAGGCTCTCAGCTGCCTTGTGGGATTGGTGGTTTTCTCCCAGTGTTGAATCTTTTCTGGGGTTCTTGGTCCTGCGATGGATTAATTTAGTGCATATGCCCGAAAAGTCATACCTTTTGGAGACTGTCCTCCCCCGAAAAAATGCCCACATAGGTCATTTGTACAAGCAGCAATTATGACCCATATTTACGTTTATTGTTGGGCGGCGCCCTCTAGTGGCCATAGTAATTAGAACGGGAGCAAAGCAAGAAGTAAAGTGAGAAATATGAGGTTGCCAAGGTTGGGGTGGTGGATAGGTCAAACAAACACAGGACTTTAACCCGGGATAGCTGAGTTTGTGCCCCGTTTTAAATTTGGGTAACAAACGGAACCACGCCACATTCTCACGTCACGTGTGTAATTACTTCATGTACATACACATGGAAGTGAAGTATCCTAACAAATGTACTGATTTGAACCCAAACCATGATCTTTTCCTGAACCTGCCACCGCTAGGAGCGCTAATTAATGAAACACTATCGGTCGTATTAGAGGGTGGGAACAAGCAACCTGTGTGGTCGTATGCTTTGGAGGACTTGTTGACCATGTGACTGCACAGTCATTTTGGTTAGACTACTGAAGTCATAGCTTCCTCATTACATTTTCTTCAGCCCCCCCCCCCCTTATGTTGTACATAAGAGGAGGTTTCGCCACAGTCAGAGCTTGACTATCATATTCTCTTGTGGCTCTGTCAGGCTGTTTGCAGTGTATCATGTTCAAGAGAGTTCAAACATTACGTCAGCAATCACAAAGGAACCATGTGTTAGCCTTTTACAAGACATGGACCTCAGGTGTTTGCTCGGGGCTCATCTTGACATACAAAGGACTCGAGTTATGTCCTTTTTAAACATCTCCCATTCTTCTGAATACTGTGATCGTTTGTGCTCTGTGACAAAGCCTCAATCATTTCTTGTCATACAGTTTTCGGAAAAGATTTGTGAAAGGTATGAAGGTTGCAATATTAGAGAAATTTACAACAGAAGGACTTAGTGTGTGTTCATCTTTCTGGTCTGGTAGAAGCTTGTGGTTGTTGCTATTATCATATATCATACTGTATTTGAAAGGGATGGGCATAAATGGTTTATAGCTGGCAGACCAAGTTTTCACTGCAATATCAGTATCACATTGGTCTTTTTAGGTGGATTAATTATGGCATAACCATTATAATAATTACTTACAAAGGAGCCATATATTTAATCCAATTTATATTTTTCTAATACAAAATTCCATTTCCTTAATCCACTCATGTAAATATGGTGTATTTCTACTCTCTGTCTCTCTTTAATGTTCAGATCCTAAGGGTATAAATGAATGTTGATTATTGATAGTTCTAAGCAGAAGGTGTACTGAAACCAGCTGTTCTATTGTGTGATGTACAGGCAATGAAAGAATCAAAGAGTGTTACTTTGACGACATTACATGCATTAAGTGTAAATCTCTGGGGGATTTTTATTCAGTTTGTAACATACCTATGCATCAGCCAGTTGTATTGAATTAACTTTAGGTGAGTATTTATTGAAGACCTTTTTTTCCCCTCATGTTGTTCATTTGAGGAGGAAAAGGAAAGAAGGAAACTAAACCTTTTACATAATGTTTTTACCATAGCTAGATCAATCAATTGCCATACATTTTTTTCCATTTATCGCTTGGAATTTATGACACATTCTCCAATGCTTGGGTACACTGGGTATGAACATTTACTTTCCTTACTTATATTTTCTTTTGCTATTAATGACTTTATGGAATTAAGCAGTTTCAAAATGACCAAACACTTCTGAGAATCATATCTCATGAAGAGTCACAATGGAAAGCAAACCCCAACAAACTCTCTGTGCCTATTTATAGTGAACATGATCTATTATCAACTGCTTGTAGTGTAACAATACCACTTTTGCCTTTTTCTGCACAGTGGGAGGAATATATGACACATTTTTGCCATCTCCGATCAGTTCAGCAGTTTACATTCAGAGATAATGGAACAAAAGAGCCAATGTCCAAATCTATTGGAGGCATTATGGGCCTTTTACCCTGGAGGTTAAGAAGGATGAATAGGAGCTGAGACAAAGGGATTGAATTCTAGCCCAGTCAGACTGCTGCAAGACTTCACATTTAGAGGTAGCTGCAATTTTAGTTTGGTTTGGTTATTTCTTGCCTAGACAGGCAGTAAGATGGAAGGGCTTCAGCTTGCATCGCTCACGCACAATAGAGAATAAAAATAGTCTTGATCTGTTTAAACTGTTCTTCGAAATGCTCCATGTAGCCACATAGCCTCTACGGGCGGTTAAGAGCACTGGCACCATGCAGCTTTCGGTTTTTCATTGTTTCACAGTGAATGGGAGACCTCAAGGGCAGATACGCTGTGCATTTTATTCAACCATTGCAGACAATCTGGCTCGTTTAAAGTCGTTTATATGCTTTCTTATAGTCAGCAGATGTCTAATTGAGGTTAAAGGAATTATGGATGAATAAACTAAGCTTGAGGGAAAACACACACTCCGGACTGGGATTTGTCTGCTAGGCGTAGCCTGTTGGATCTCTGCAAGAGCTCACTGGTGTGTGTTTAATTCAAGAGTGATCACATGTGCTTGTGAAATGCAAGTGAGAAGTGAAAAGCTTTTGGCTTCTTTTTGAGTTTATTCCACTGTGGAGTCCCACAATTGGCTGTGCAGAATTACAGATGTGTTTGCTTTTGCAACAAAGGAATGAGCACGTAAGCTAACAGTGTTTCTAAATGATTGTGTAACGTGAGTCAGACTCGCTAGCACATTAAATGTAACCAGTTGACAGTTCATTGTTTACATTAGTGTCCCCCCTGTGCTCCTGGAGTGTGTATGTTCCTCCTCGCATGCATCCTTTCCGTAGAACACGGGAACATTGTGGGGACCCTGCCATCAAACCAGGGTTTCCCGCAGCACTTTGCAGTTAAGGCGGCCGCCTTAACAACACACACATGCCACCTTAACTAAGTTTTCAAAAAAAATAAAAAATCTGCCGTGTTACTCGGTCCTGTTTGAGTGGCTGTAATGTACTGTCGCATCAACACAGTCTGTAGGAAACAAGGTAATGGCGAGTTGTAAAGATACCACCAGTCACAACGGAAAGAACATTTGCTGGCAGTGAGTGTAACTGTCATTTATTCATATTTAAAGGGATAAATCGCCATTTCACCGTCGCGTGCGCGTCGTAGTTTGTCAACAAATGTGCGGCCAGTTGGGGCATACCCAGGCAGAGACGTGGTGAGTGGCATATGGCAGGCAGAGAGCATTTATTTATGTATCTCTGTCCTGTTTCTGTTTCTTCTCTTGTTTCAACGAAGTGAATACATGACGAAGTGACTGGAACTATCCATCACCTCTCGCGTGTGGATTCTCAACGTCCCGGCTGCTGTTGCCCGGTCTTTGAGACACAGCCGTTGTCTGTTTGTTTTAATCACTACACGCGGTTCACAACACACGGTTAGTTACCGTAGTTAACACTACACACAGTGAAATGACGTGTCCTGTTGTTATTTCACGCATAGGCCTATCTGCTTCAGTGAGTGAAGCTATGGGCTGAGCTCTGTTATCTCACAGCTGTTTGTTTTGGAGAGCGTGTCACGGAGTAAATGGGAGCAATGCGAGTAAAACTGTTATAGCACATTTTTTTTAAATAGTTTAATGAGCTTAACATTGCACATTGCAACTGGTATTTTAAAAAGCTGGTTATTTATTAATTATATATTATTATTTAAATTTAATATTAAGTGTAGTGTGTAGTACCGTATACCCCCCCCCCCTCCCAGTCAGATGGCAACCCTACCACCTTAACTAACAAATTTTCTGCGGGAAACCCTGCAAACCATTGCTTTAAAGTACCACTTCTAGTTGTAGTCTTTTTATGTATAATACTTGTATCTATTCTATGTTCATATTTTTTTAGACATATTCATGGAAACCGTATCTAAGCTTGTTTCCCATGGCAGCATTTGACTCATATTTGAGAGCCGACTTTGTTAGGAGTCACGCCACTGACTGAGGAATGCTATACTGCCTACAAACATGAAGGCCTAAAGTGTTAGCAACTGTTAGCACTTAAAGGGTTACTTTTTTTCTTTTTTTCAACCTGGACCCTATTTCCTATGTTTATGTGTGTAAGTGACTGATGGGAACATGGATCTTTGAACTTGGTCCAGTATTAAGCGAGAATGCTGGGAGCAGCAGCCACAAACCGGGCTGCAATGTAATTCTATAGGGCAAATGTACAATTTTGTCCACTAAAAGTGCTGTTTTTTTCCCACTGACAGGCTCAGATTGTTATTATAAGTGTCTGACAACAGTCACAATCCCTACGGGGATAGGCCTTTTCAAAACCTAGTTAAGAACTTTTTGTTTAACCAGAAACAACTCTGAGATTGCTAGCACTAAACCCACCAGACTCCATTTAAAAACCAAAAATACTTTTAGTGTGTAGAGAGCCAACATATTGTCACATGTAAATCGGTAAACTTTGTTTTTATTTTAACCAAAACTAGAGTTGTGATGGTTGGAAAAGTGGTAAGAAGAACCAAAACGGCTTTCAATAGTTTTGTTTTGTTTGTCAACTTTGAATGAAATGTATTTTACGATGCTAAAATGACCTCCTTAGAAATCCTTTCCATAATGTTGTCAGACACTTAAAATGTTAATCTGAGCATGTCAGTGGCAAAACAAGCACTTTTGTGAACTTAAAGGTGCTCTAAGCGATGTGACGTGTTTTTTAGGCTACACATACAGCAAACATCTCTTCACTATGCGCTAGCTGCCTGTCCCCTGAACACACTGTAAAAAAAAACACGGTCTCTGTAGATAGCCCGGGCTCCAAAAAAGGCAACAAAAACAAACTGGCCAACCTGCACCACTAAACATAACAAAGAGTGTTCCAGCCAATAACCGACAAGAAGGAGTTGGGGGGTGGGGGTTAGGGGGTTAGTGCCATGGATGTATTAGTGCGCACAAGGGAGTGGGAGGGGACGGGATGAGGAGGAAGGAGGGGCAAGCTTGTTTGACAATACTTTGAACGTCAACAAGAAGTAACGTCACCCAACATCGCTTAGAGCCCCTTTAAATGGAAGGTGCACAATTCCCCCATAACTAAAATTGTAGCTTGTTTCACTGACTGCTGACAGCAGCGGTCAAAGATTGTTGTTCCCATCAGTCACTTAGACACAAAAACATAGAGTCCAGGTTGAAACAAAACAAAGTAACCCTTGAAGGCATAAGCCATCTGTTCCTTTACAATGTTGCAGTTTGTATTCCATTCGGCAAGTAGAAGCTAGCAAGCTGGGCTAACTAGCTTCCTCTGTGGAAACTAGTTTGCCCAGCATGCTTTGCTATCACTGATTCCCACTTGATGTCCTCTTGTCCTCATGTTATTTGAACACCTGCTGAGTCATTGGCAGTTCCCGCATACTCAATGCTGTGCTGGTCATTTGCCATTACAGCTAATGCTAAATAAACTCTTCCTTTGTTGATAACTCACTAGGGAACTACATAATATGGAATGCTATCACTGTAAGAAAAAAAACCGAAATAAATAAAATGTATTCTTTTTGGTAATTACATATATATATATATATATATATATATATATATATATATATATATATATATATATACTGATTTCTTAGCAAGTATGCAAAGAATGAAAAGAGAAGCTGAGAGCCTGATGTTTTAATAGCCAGGTTGTGACAGTAAGCTGTCTGCCCTTTACGCACCGTCTGTGTCAGACAGCTAACAGAGCTGCTGTGTGTCGTGGAGATTCAGCTAATGAGATAAAAAAAGACATTTAATAATGGATGAATTAAGAAAAGACAAAAAGACCGATAAGTTTTATTTTGATTTCCATTGGAAATCAAAATAAAACATATCGGTTCTTCACAAACAGGTGAGAAAAGTTTTTTTTTTTTGTGGACTAAAGGCTCAATTCACAGATGGTTAAAATGACTGAAAACAGTTGTAGTATACAATGTCCTCTGTGGCTCTGAAGGAGCTTGTCAAGTATAATTTAAAAACACAAATGAAATTGCAACATCATCAGGGTTGACTTGATTTGGGCTTGGAGACACAAAACGCATATTACAAAATGCATAATGCATTATGGTAAGCGTATGACCCATACTAGAGAAGACAGGATATCTCTGCCTCTACTGTTTGGATTTTCACTGTTTTTTTGTCTCTTGCAAGTTGCCCAAATTCATGGATGTGCAATTTTAAATCAATGGCGCATAGCTTTAAGAATACTAAGTAGAAGCTGTACTCTAGTAACAGTGCAAAATTATGCTGAGGAGATAGGGCTTATATGTACATAGTATGTAGCTCAACAGGAAATGAGAGGTTCAGATGATATTGCTGTACACTAATCAAAGAACTCTCAAAGCTGCTTCACTCTTGCTGTAAAGGTCGCTGTCCAAGGTCCTGAAAACCCTCTCTACTCAGACACAGTCCTCCCATTCATTTTGGATGTGCGTAGCGCATTTAGGCTGCAGCAGTGAGGGATTGATGGAAAAAACCACAGCAGCCTGCGGCAATAAGTTGAGACGGATGCAACTTTTGACCAATCATGCGATCAGACTTGTCAGTCTGTTTTGAGGCGGTGTGAGAGTACCGTACAGTAAACAGTCAACATCCATGCCTCTATCGCTGCCACAGGAGCAAGTTTTAAACACTATGAGGGGGAGGGATGAAATGTTAGCACTTAACTGCACAGGAGTAGTGTAACAGCTGACTGTTTCCTGCAACAAGCTCCTGCACAAAGCACAGTCCCTCCATCTGTTTTCTTTCTCTCTTTCTTTCTCCGTGAAATGAAGCGGCCTTCAAGTGAGGTCGGAAATGTCGAGATCATAAAAATATCTGACGGAAAACAATAATTGTGAAGTATAAAGTCTACGTGTGCTGTAATTGGGCTCATAAAGGATGAAAAGGTCAGAGATAGATATAGCTTGATGATAGTCCAGCACATACCTCTTGACTGGTAAAATCAATTCTAAAAGGTACAAACCACCAGCTTTGAATGGACAAATTAAACAATCCCACATATATTGTTTTTAAATTGGGTAAATGTTGGGCCATCCAATACATGAGGTCAGTAAGGCCATACTAGTAGATTGATAGATAAAAAGATTGATCTAAGTGTTTTCTGGCTTTTATGTGATATCGCATTTGTATTTTGCACAAAGCACAGTCTCAATTTGTTTTCTTTATCTCTTTCTCCGTGAAATGAAGCGGCCTTCAAGTGAGGTCGGAAATGTTGAGATCATAAAAATATCTGACGGAAAACAATAATTGTGAAGTATAAAGTCTACTTGTGCTATGTTGGGGAGTTAAATAACACAACAGGACGTCACACTAATGCCACTTGAGTGACACTCCCACACCGCCGCAAAACCCTGCAGTGAATTGCCAGAGTGTAAAGGCAGCACAACACAGTTTTTTTTTCCTTCATGTTTAAAATATGAGAGGGGAACTATGAAAATAGTTTGATAGTATTCACAATGTCATTGTTTGTATTTATTTATTTATTTGTTATTTTCCTCAGCCATGGGGTTATACGGATCGGGCATAGGGGGCAGATGGGTTTTGACATTGAGTCTGAATTTGTGCTGATAATTTGCAACAATGAAGGAGTTTTGAGTTCCATACTGTAAAGATCTATGACAGAGATTTCAGAGCATTTGTTTCCAATTCATTTGTTTTTCTAATGGAATTGTATGTTAATATGTCATTGTGGAGTGTGTGCTCTTTGTCAAAGTGCCTACAAACCTCCTTTGTTTTACGTCTGTGTGTGAAAAGAAAGTATGGAGTTATTGCGTTTTCTTTGTCCCTGAACATCTTTCTTGCAGGTAACCTGATTTATTCCCACAGTACAAAAACATGCAGAGTAGGCTGATTGGATACTCTAAATTGCCTGAATGTGAGTGTGAATATATATTTGTCTACATGTTAGCTCTGTGATAGTCCACTTGTCCATGGTGTACCCCGCCTCTCCCTCAACGTGAGCAGTGCACAGGAAAACCAGGCTTAGATAACGGATGGATGTTTTCAGGAGTAATTTAAAAGAAGTGAGTGTTGAAGTGGGCTTGATATCCTCAGGCATCTTGCTCTACTGATACATTGAAGCCTAATTAATCTTCATTGTCAGGCTGAATTTACAAACTGCACGATTGCGGATTGAGGATTTGTGCTGTAATTGGGCTCATAAAGGATGAAAAGGTCAGGGATAGATATAGCTTGATGATTGTCCAGCACAAACCTCTTGAACAATAAAATCAATTGTAAAAGGTACAAATCACCATATAGAAGCTTTGAAGAGACAAATAAAAATATTGGGCCATCCAATTCATGCTGTCAGTAAGGCAATACTAGTAGATTGATAGATTAAATAGACTGATATGAGTGTTTTCTGGCTTTTATGTGATATTGCATTAGTATTTCACATATGTTGTGTCTGTAAATTATGTGAATTCGAGAAAGAATTACTCCCAGGGGTGGTAGAGTAGATCAACACTTAAAAGGCAATTTTAGTGCTCTTGGGACTAAGAACCAAACTGATAATTGTCAAAATTGCTTTCAGTCCACAATGGACAAATCTGAAGTGTGTCCATTTAAAATCAGTAGAACCACAGCACATTAAGTCAGGACTGTGTCTGAATGTATATAAAGGTTTATTGTCTGTGGTCTAAATGCTAAAATCAACAGTACTGTATCATATTTTGCCACACCCCAAAGCCACATGACTAATTCTACTTCAAAGCTGCATACTGTAGGTAGCAGCTTAGGCTGTTGCCACATGGTACATGCCACAGCCATTATACACCATGATTAGTTATAATGCATTTGAAATTTAAGCACATTAGATTTAATACCCTTTAAGTTTTATGAGGGCACATATAAGGAAAAGTCAACTTTCTTCAAATTTAATCCCAGAACCACACATATGTCAATGCTACAGCCACAAGCAGGGCTGGAAAATATCCTGAAGCATAATGAGAATATCTCTGCATTTCCAATGCATTAGAGTGGGATAATAACATTGTGGAGATAAATGGTAAATAGAGGCCAGCTGCCCCCCTTATTTTACATCATGTATGCATGTATGTATTTCAGTTTTAGCACATTTTATCCAGCCACATTCACATTACATTTAACTGGAGTTGTGGTCGACCAAATTAATGAAATTCCAATTTCAGCTCTGTTTTTGGTCTCCACTAACTCCTTAGGGAGAATAACTGGCTCTTTAGCTGCTTTAGATGCTCAAATACGTTCACCAGCTATTTGCTAACGTTGCCTGTTGTTTGGTGCTTGGCAGGTACAGAGTCAGATTATGGGAGGTATTTCTTTGAGAACATATGCCTGCTATAGCTGTAAAGGACATTGGTGAGAGCACTGAGAGTGAACTAAAACTCAGTTAGTTGTGGTCAGTTAGCTAAAGATCCTTAAATGTTCCCTAGAGCTGAGGGCAGCTGCAGAGTTGGGTGATAATTATCTGTGGGTTCGTCACAACATCTTGCACATAATACATAGTCATTTCATCCATTGTTAATACAGAACATATTTATTAGTGCAGCTTTAATTTAGGTTTAGGAAAATTTAAGGCGGCACTTTTTTACGATATGTTATTCAATATCCTGTGCTTTGTTTACATACCTAGACTATTTTAATCCGTGAATAACTTTGTCTTTCTCTCAAAATTTCATTTTAGACATTTATTTATTATTTTATTCATATTTTACGCTACTTTTGTGAACCCATGACTTTAGTGAACTTATTTCAAGCACCAAAACAATTGAGCGTAGGTATGTTTTCACAAGAGATTTGAGAAATATTTCCACTTTAGGGCCGAATTAGCTATTTATACATTGCTCTGGAAGAATTTTGGGCATCACTATACAGAAAGCTGAGTTTGTTCAAAACATTTTGATATCAAACACATGGGGATCTTGTGAGATGGGGAATTTGAGAAGATATGTAAAAATGCCCTTAGATCTCAGAGGGTTAATATCAGAAATATAGGACAAAGTGGGTGAATGGGTGCTTTCTAGAAAAAGGATTTTATACTAGGCCATCCAATGATGTTTTTAGTTGCCAGTAACTGGTATGAAATAGTTATATCAATCCTGACTTTAACTCTGTCTCGTAGGAATGCTTCTCCTGTGCTTTTAAGAGTGTTTTTTTCCAAAGAAAAGAAATTCAATCATCGATCAACCGTTTACTTTAACTTAATCCAAGAACGATATGGATTGAATTCAATTCCCCTAGTCCCAGGATGTCTGCTGAGTCTAAACGGCGTGACTGTGGGAAATGTAGCAACAGATGCTGTTCATGTGGGTGGTGTTCATATGATTTGCCAAATATTCGTGCACTGAGTGAGAGGTGAAGGGAACCATCGTGTCGAGTGGCTATTAAAAGCAACTATAAGCCAGGAATGTGTGTTTAAATATAAGGATCTAAGTAGTGTATGATTCAATAAATTGGTGCTAATGATCATGTCTGAGTATGTTGGTGAATCCTGACTACACTGCTCAAACTGCTTTGAGTCTGTTTTCTTGAAAGCAGTAGTATTTGTATTCTCTGCTTGAGAAATGATGCAACAAGTTGTTTTTTTTTAAGAAAATAAAGCTGGCCCACATAGCATATGTGCATTCATTTCCTCGACTGTGAGACTCATTTCCCAGAGCAAAGCAACTGTCCAGCCTGCCAAGCACATACATACTGTAAGCAATGGCTTCTGTACTGACAAAAGGTCAGAAGATACAAGAAAGCAGTCTGATTGGAAGAGCACTCACTGCTGGGTCTCACTTGACTTTGGCTGAATTTCAAAGAAAACTGTCAAATGGAGAAAAAAACAAACAGAAAATACAGCTAAAGGCAAATGGGCAGAAAGGGTAACGTCATTACTTGTTCATGAATATTTCCAATTATGTTTTCAGGCATTCCTTTTTTATCGTTATCAGGCCTCAAGACCTTTGATGTATTTGCCTGGAGGTAAAAGAAGAATATTCAATATTACCATCATGACCTTATCTGTCCGAGCACACACATCCGTCATGAACCCACATGACTATGTATCTGTTCAGCCAGCCAGTATGTAAAAAGAGTTTTCCTTTTCTTTCATTTATTCCATAATTAGAAAATGAGTGTCACATGTATTTTAACAATCGAAGCACACGGCGTGAAGCGCAGGTGCGTTTAACGTGTGTACGAATCCACTTTTGCTAGTTTAACGGCGGAAAATAGGGTCTGTGTGCTAGGTGCATGGTTCAAAAGGGTTGTACTTAGTGTCTTAATTATTTCATAGGTGTGTTTTGGGCGTAACATGCAATAAACCAATCAGAGTGTCATCTCCCATTCCCTTTAAAAGCCAGGCGCGTTTGTACCTTGGCACATTGCTGTTATGATGGCGGATTGGCACAGTAATATTTTTATTTTTTATCTTTTGCATGTTTGTGTGCTGCTGCGCATCCCTGTGTGTGTAACAAGCATGAAGTGTGCACGCTGTGCACGAGCCTAGGCACATTTTACTAATGTGCTGTTAAAATAACAATGCAATGCTGCGTTATTGACTTTAGACCAGGTTTTTGTTGGTTAATGGTGCGATCACATTCCGCGGCCACAAGATATACGCCAAGAATGCACCTGAACACACCTCCCTGTAAGACCAGCACACCCATGGGTGCATTTCCTATTTAAACGACGTGGGCGCTGGACGGGAAATTGACAACTGAGTGAGTAAGCTTCATCCTCTGGGGACCATGGACGTCTGTACAACATCTCATGGCAATCCATCTGACAGTTGTTGAGATATTTCAGTCCGGACCAAAGTGGTGAACCAACAAGCAGACATACAACTAAGTCGCTAGCATGGCTAAAAACAATCAGTCTGAAAAAACCCCCCTCTAAATATCTATAGTAATGGCAGGTAAATGTGAGGATACAGTGTTTACTAATGGTACATCACACATTTCTTAATAAGTTCCCTATTATATGAAGGTGCTAGTATATGTAAAGTTTTGATTTATGTGTGATGAATTGCCAAGGTAAAATATTAATACCTTGTCAGCATATGCAGCAGATCAGCAGGGCTTTCTGCTAATGACAGATTGTTAGTCAGGTCATGCCAGCAATATGTGTACAGAAACATGCACCTGTGTGAGATGCAAATACAACACAGTTGGCTCTACGACCTTGCATGTTATCCTCATCATCTTTTTTGCATGAGAAGGTGGATGTTCAAAGAGCGTTCAGTAATTGTACAATTAATAGGAAGAGACAAAAGGCAGTGGGATTGTGATGCAGGCCTTAAGTGCCTGGTTTAAGTCTTTGCACTACACACATGTACTAACTGGAATGGAAAACATTGTTGTCGTGGGGTTGTAGTCAGTAGAGAAAAACCACCCTCCTTACTCTCAACAGGTGTGTGTGTGTGTGTGTGTGTGTGTGTGTGTGTGTGTGTGTGTGTGTGTGTGTGTGTGTGTGTATTAGCTGACAATAAGGCAAGAGAGTATGGCATTTTGTTTATATTAAGACACGGGAGTGTCCACAAACTAAAGTAGGATCATACATGGAATGCATTACTCTCCACTCTCCAAGTTCATTAGTTTCAAATGAGGGAATCCATTACGGCTGCATGAGTCATTGCAAATGTACTGAATCAGGTTGACAGTGTTGCATGTGTGCTGTCAAGCAAGTGCGGTTGGGTTTATACTAATGGCATTTTATGTGAAAAGAACATTTGTCGGTAAAACAGCCAAAAATATGTAATCTAACAGAAAGTGATCAGTATTATTCCGAACACATTTGAGTTAACATGACCTTACATATACTCACATGCGGGTGGTTAGCAGCACATATTGTCAGTGTTACATGTGATCCAGGCATTATGCTGAAGGTACACGGTGCAGTATGTGCGTTTGCCCTCCGAGATACCAGTTTGCCTCCGGCCTTATGGAAGCATTTTTCAGTTTTTGATAAGCAAAAAGTAGGAAATGTAAACAACTGCCTGAGGACATTCTGCAGCATCTTTAAGCAGAAGCAGCTTTACAGTCTTTACAGATAACGGCTCGGCCTTAAGGAAAATGGCCAAGCAGTCGAAAACTGTGCAATAAAGAGGCCAGGCAGCTATTGCTAACCTTAAGCTTAGGCAGCATATGTTGTGTGACACGTTGCCTTTGAAAAATACTTGCATACTTGCATGTTAGGGGGAAAAGGTTCATGGCAGTGGTTTATGTTAACCTCATCAAAAGGGGTATCACTCTTAATGGGAACGGGCTAACGTGAATGCAGATAAGAATAAGTTATGCAGATCCAGGGGAGATAAATAGTTGAAGCTCCTCACTCTTTGTGTGTGAAGGTTATTTGGTGTGAGAGTATGTGAATGCATAACAGTATAGGCACATGAAAATGAATGAGCTTCTTAAGACAAGGAGCCTAATAACGTGAAAAAAATCATGTGCAGCAAAACACTGATGTGTGCAATAACATAGACAAGCATGCTGTGTATCTCATGTTGCTATCAGTTCCCTAATTGTCTGTGTTAGCCTCTACTGGGCAGCTGGAAGGACACAATGTCACACATGATGACAAAAACAAAGCCTTGACTCTTACAACCCCAGCTGGAGTGGCTCTGTAACATTCTCAATCCACGGGAAAAAAAATATCAGATCGCAACTGACCTCGGCCGTGCTGCTCGAAATCCCAGTGCCACCATAAGAGGCTTTACTGCAGACTAGGGGCGGGTGAATAGGGATAATTTAATGAAACATTAGACGAGAGCACTCCACAGTCCTTTAACAAATTGCTTTTTTTGACTGCCGATCTTGGCTCAATTTGGGTTGCCTGAAGGAAGAGCCGAGTGAAAACACGAGAAAAGAAAAGGGGAAGAAAGAGCAGTTATTCACCTGCAGCGTTCAGAGGTTGGATGTAATAGTTCCAGAAAAAAACTATTGATATATAGAAGATGAGGCTGTCCTATGATGGCTAAGCCTCACCTAGAGTCTACTTGTGGATGAACTTTCCACAGGACAGATTAAGTGTGATGAGAGGCTGTAGACTTCCGAACAGAAAGAGCAGAAGGCACCCTTTCTCTTATCCACAGCCACCTATGGACATAAACAGATGGCTGCTGGGTACTGGCACCTTATACTGGCAATGCTAGCTGAGTAAAGGCTGGCCTTATTAAGATGTTGGCAGAGCCCAGGGAAGCATTTTCGTGGCATCGCAAAGGAGATTCACCCCTCATTACCTCTTTGTGCTACTTATGGTAGTGTTTTTAAGCTTGGGATTTAAAGCTGGCCACTGATTAAAGCCTTGAATTAGCTTAATGAGAAGAGCCAGGCACATGACCCAAACCTCACGTGGGGAGAAAGTCACACTTTAGAGCCAATATGAGTATTGTGTTTGTGTGCTGTACAGGCGTGGATGGGTTTTGGTTTGTGTGTGCTCTCAGAAGATTGATGACTTGCACACGAGAGAGTGATTTATGTCCATGTTTGCATGCACGTTTCCCTGTCTGTTTCTGCTGGATGTACATTTGTGTGCTAATATGACTATAATTGGGACTCAGGCATATGGATCCTTGCAGCCTAAGTAATGAGAGCAGAGAAAGGCACACAACCATGAAATGTCTCAATTTTACATTGTCAGCTTTACTCAGTACTAGTGGCTGTAGGATAAAGATGTAGCACTGTTCAGAGACACACGGGAGACATTGAAAAGAGTGGCCCACATACATTTATGCAACACTGAGACTATCAAAGTGAAATGATGGAATTTCTTTTGATGACTACAAATGCCCAGTAATATTTGGCTTCCAGTTCCCAGAAAAATAACCAACTGAACTTACTAAACATCAACAACTCTCTCCCAAATCCAAAAACTAGAGTGCTAAAACCCAAATTGGAGATGTTATCAAGTACAAACTGCCCCTCCGACAATGAATAGATGAATTTTTTAGTTCTTAAAGTGACTTTGTTTGCTAAAGAATTGTTGAACATAAACCCAAAATAGATTAAATAAGGGCTTCAAAAGTATTGGGATTTGATAAGCAGAATTAATAATAAAAATGCTATTTAAGCCCAAACCTAGTGATGTTGGTGCATTGTATTTTTGCAAATTACAAACTACTCGGGCTCTAAGCGATGTTGGGTGACGTTACTTCTTGTTGACGTTCAAAGTATTGTCAAACAAGCTCGCCCCTCCCTCCTCCTCATCCCGTCTCCTCCCCCTCCCTTCTGCGCACTAATACATCCATGGCACTAACCCCCCAACCCCCACCCCCCAACTCCTTCTTGTCGGTTATTGGCTGCAACACTCTTTGATATGTTTAGTGATACAGGTTGGCGCAGTTTGTTTTTGTTGCCTTTTTTGGAGCCTGGGCTGTCTACAGAGACCGTGTTTTTTTACAGTGTGTTCAGTGGACAGGCAGCTAGCGGATAGTGAGGAGATGTTTGCTGTATGTGACAAAAAATGTTGTAGCCTAAAAAACGCCAAATATCGCTTATAGCACCTTTAACTAGGTGCAGTTAAGCTACAGTTTATACCAGCTTGGGTCTTAATTTGGAAGCCTTCTGCTCTACCAGTTATAACATTGTACTGACCAAAGTAATTGAGATCTTGAAATACAGTAACATTGCTAAAAATAGATCCAACAGGGAAAAAGGCAAAAACAAAATCACAGGTCATTCAAACTTATTTGAAAGATAATTATTCAAATTGTTCATTGTTTTGTTTTTTGACAATTCATTAAAAAAACACTTACATGTGTGCCACACGAATGTACATGGACAATTAAAAGAACATCAACAATAACACAAAAAAGTCACAGGACATATTTCCAATGTGGTCCTTGTTGTAGTTAGATGGCGTACTGTAAAGGTGTGTGCGTGTGCGTTATTACTGGCATAGAAAAACAAATTTGTTTTCTTTATTTGCCATTATTCCAGTGTCTTATTTATTGATGGGTTTGGGGTTTTCTGTTCATGTTGCTTGTTTTAATTATTGTTTTATTTTGAGTTGTCTGTTCCTTACATTGCGGTCCTCATGTTTTTCGGTAGACCTGCATGTCTTTCCGTTGTACAACTGGGCCACGTTCAAGTTCAAGTTTTAGACTGAAACGGGGATGCATTGAACACATTGAACACTGGGGGTGGGAATCACCAGAGGCCTCACGATACGATATCATGACTATTCGATATTATTGTGATTTTAAACATATTGCAATTTTCTGCGATATATTATAGACATATTACCTTTTTTCCAACTTCATATTTTTCCCAATTTCAAATTATGTCTCCAAAAGGAAACTTTGTCAACATCTGTTTTATCTAAAAAGATACATTTCTCTGTTTATTCATCTCACTTCAGTTGTATTGCTGCAAAATGGGATTGTCAAACTGACCAACACATATATAATAAAAGATCGATACTTGGCGTCTGTGTATCGATACAGTATTGCCATGGAAAATATCACGATACTATGCTGTATAGATTTTTTCCCCCACCCCTATTGAACACACTGTTGTGTGCGCAAGCACTCTGCCTTTTTATTACCACGAGCTTACATACACGTCTCTACTGATTGGGTATCACCTGTGACACAGCCATTAAACGAGAGACACACCCACCAAACGAGAAAAAACATATCTCAAAGCCGTTGCACACCGTTTCACACCGTTTCACACCGTTCCGAGGAAACCTGTCATTCAATACGGAAACCGTAGCAATACAAGTGCACACCATTTTGAGATTGAACGTACACCTGTTTTGTGTCTAGCTTCGTTAGCCTGCCATGTGTTGCTAGTCCTCGTTGTCTTGTTACCCTATCAGCTAGTGATGGCCAAATGAAGCTTCATGAAGCATTGTCTTTATTTTCTGAACCCACCAGATGGCGCTATCTGTTCAACAAAGGGTTGAGAATACACTGCATTGCAATACTTTAGGCCTTTTTCTTAAAACCAAGAGCGCCATCTAGTGGGCTCAGAAAATAAAGAAAATGGTTCACGAGGCTTCATTTGGTCATCACTACTATCAGCGTTCCCCTCTTTATTCCTTTTCCCTGCTTACTCCAGCTGTGCCTTGTCTTGTGATTAGCTTCATGTGTTTAGCTCCATGAGCATATTTATACATGTCTGTTCTTTGAGTTCTTTGTCGGCTGTTTGTCACAAATCCTGTGTTGCTCCACATGTTCTATCTTATTTTTCCAGTTTGTTTCCTTCATTTAAAGAATAAATTAGTTTGCGATTAAGTTGTGTCCTACCGCTTGCTGTCCTGCCTGCTTTTGGGTCCAAACCTGCACCAACACTACGTGACATTACTAGCAACAGTGCAGGTGCATACATTTTTGTTTTTTTAATCCAAATATGTCATAGCTAATCTGGCTAAACTAGCCTGTTTACAACCTGTATGACTTGCCCTTATGAACCTATTTTAAGTGATGATGATGCGTTCCCAGATCTCAGCAATGATAACTGATGGCCAGAGCTACAAATATAATGTCCAGTAATAAAGCGAAGTTTTGCTCTTTAAAAACTCCAGTTGTAAAGATGTTAAGATATTATATTGTTATAGGTAATCAGTATCAAGCTGACATTACAAGTGTTAAAACTGGATTTACACTCTACAAGGCATTCCCCTCTGTTGGATGAATGTTGGATTTAACTGCACACATTAGGAGAGCTTCATTATCACACCTGTTTTTGTGCATGTTGTTAATATGTGTAGGTGGTGTGTTCCTTGATTGTGTCGTGTACAATATGCTTATTGGATAGACTGACAGTAAAAGGGATGTGTTGCATTGTCATTTAATGAGCCCTATGGATAAAAATGACAGAAAATAACAACTGTCAGGCACAGACTGCTACTCATTAGCAGCCAGCAGTAGCGAGGTATATGTGTGTTTGTATTTGTGTGTGCATGTATCTGCAGGAGTGTCTGTTCTTGGGTGAGCTGTGCAGCGAAGCCATTTAAATGAATTCTTTGACCTCAGCTCTTGATCAAACCGAAAAAAAAACAGTTTTCTCTCCTTCCCCCCTCATTATTCTCATGCTGTTTCTTCTGTGCATTGTCTGACTGTGCACTGGGACAGTGGGACAGAGAGGTTAGACTTCCCTGTGGCTTGACACTACATTGCAGGTTTGTGAGTAACTGCCGGAGCACACACAACACTTTATTTATTTTTGTGTCACCCCGTGTTTTTCATCTTGCTGAAGGACATGTAACTTCATAGCATGAGCTGAGTGGCATTCCAGTCATTACATAAGAGAAGAAAAACAAGCTGATTGGATTGCGTTCAGCGATCACAAGATGTTCATGCTTTAGATCGAGTTACAGAGTGAATGATAGATGAGCGGTGGCAAAGTCCTTGACTATGAAAAGAGTTTCAGCCATGACCCAAGAGGGCATCTTTGGAGCAAGTAAATGTAGTTCTCAAGTACACAACTTGCTTGACATTAGCTCCACGAGCTAAGACTTGGCTATTGGCTCCTAAATCATGGGTTGGAAATCAAGTTCACTATGGCCTTTAGCTTTGCACTTGATCTGCCAAAATCTCCATGTAGAGTTATGGGAAAAAAATCTCCATTTACTCATCAGTAAACGCTTGCAGCCCTGTTGTGTTCTGTCTGTACACTCACACACACGTTTCACAGATCTGTGGTGTGCATGATCTAAATGAGTCCACAGGCTTTTTGTCAGGAAACGCTGACAAGCAGAACATGAAAATCACATTAACCTTGGCATGAATCATTATCAATGTGCATGGCTGGCTGTGTAGACAAGTATTAAAGCCTCGGTGGCAGCAGTTTGGGAAACATACCTTTAATCATGAATTGCCCAGGAACGCAGTAAATCCATAAGCAGGTGTTGTATTTATTTCAGCCAAAAACCCAGGAGATAAAAGGAGCATGTTTGGATTGTCATGGACTCAGATATAATTCTTTCAGATGGAGGACATGTACGTATGATTCATGTTGAATAGTCTGAAATGCCAGTAAACCTACAGTGCCTACAAAGTGTCTCTTTTTCACTCTGAAATGACCTACATTGTAAAAAAGTGAGATTTCCATGTCTTTTTTATTATAAAGCAGGTTGAGGTGCTATATAAATACTGTTGAAGTATCAAAACGCTCAATCCTTGGAGAAATGCACCCAGCCTGTATCCATAAACGGTGCCTTTAAACAGGACTTCTGTATGGTTGTGATGTCACAGTCATACTATATACAGTATTGGTAGAAAGTGCCGCTACTCTGCCGTTACAGTCATTCCCCGGCTGCAATGACAGTGCAGAGACGCCGAGAGCGCAGATGCGGAAGACCCTGAAACGCTGATCAATCAGAGCAGACTGTGCTTATTTGGGAGGGGGGGCTTAAAGAGACAGGCGCTAAAACAGAATGTTTCAGACAGAGAGTGAATACAGGTAAATTCAGACAGGCAGTATGAGAGAAATAATGTGTTTTGTGTGTGTGCATGTAAAAATGTTCTAGTAGAAACCCAAAATACAAGTATGAACCTGAAAATCAGTATAATATGGGACCTTTAGTTTCAAGTTATGTATTAGCATATGCACAACAGTTACAGAAAAGGCAGTCATTGGCAATGGGAATCTAAGGTAAGTAGTAACCACCAACCAACAAAGTAACCACCAAGTTTTTGAGAGTGACAAATTCACAAATTGTTGTATCCAGTTATGTGGTTGTCATGTCTATGCCAATGTTCTCTGTAGTTGAGGTTCACTGTAGCAGCCTACAGTAGTTTGCTTCAGTCCACTCACAGATGTATTTTGACATCAGTGGATGGTGGGGGAACGCAGAGTGTGGCTAGTATGAGGGCTGAATGAGACGTGTGTGTGTGTGTGTGTGTGTGTGTGTGTGAAAATGTCTTTAAAGACCCCATTATCACAAGGAACAAGTGTTTATTTCACCTACTAACTTGTTTCTATATTACCGTCAGTGTAATATGTCATTTAGTGGAGTATCATTTCTAAAAGTGGATAGCTGCTATGGCCCCTAAGCCCACACGGAAATGTTCCAATGTGCCTCCCAGCTGCTCAAAATAAGCTATTGCCACATTATTGTAACCATGCATACAATTCCTATTCTGCAATATTGCCAGGCAAGAAAAAGTGGAGGCAGATGTGATAAGGAGCTTAATGGCCAGTGTTCACTGGCAAAACCTGACAGGACTGAGGGTTTGCTGTTGAGGACTTTGTGCACAATGCATATTGGTATATATAGACACTGTTGGACAGGATCTCTCAGCAGAATATCAAAATCACTGTCGAAATGGGTGCTTCAGTTGGCTATATATGGACTAACAGGACAGACTGGATGTATTATTATTACATTCATTCATTAGCAAAGAAAACACCAAGTTATCCATTTGTCCATGAAAAGACATGAACCATGCTAATATTTAAAGTATTTAAAGAATAAAGCTGCCAGTATACTGACGAGTATACAGTATATGTCAGAACTGCTTGTCAGATGGATAAATAAGTTTGGAAACCCCCTCCCCCCAAATCTTACAATTTCCGAATCCGATTGGCCAGCTGAGCAGAGCTCTTTTTTTTCATTATCTATACAACTATTTCTGTCTTTCTACATGAACATCAAAGTGTGACACTATGAATGTCTTCCAGGGGAGATTGTCTGAAAGTGTGTGCCATTATTGCCATATTTAATTGATACTGCATCTTCCCTCTCTCAGTAACGCCTGGCTTTTGACCAGGCTTTCCAGTGTGGCTGTTTGGAACAGTTATGCACACTTTTTCCTTTTAATGAGATCAGACAACACATGTACAAACTAGTAATGATGTACCAATGAAGCTTCGTGAAGCATTTCCTTTATTTTCTGAGCCCAATAGATTGGCTCTCTCTTTTCAAGAAAGGGTTTAAAGCACACTGAATTCCCATTCCTTGAACATTGTTCATTAAACCAAGAGTGCCATCTAGTTGGGTCAACAACTATAACTAATGGTTCATGAACCTTCATTTGGACATCACAAACTAGCCATTTTCAAACTTAACCCGACCCTAAAGTTCCTCGACCGTGAGTGACACTGCTAGTAACTTGCTGAACACTTTGAAAATGAAAACGAAGGCCAACAGTACATTTTTTCCCATCACAGTTTCTAGACTGACTTCCTCGTTCGACTTCGACCTACCACATTTGCTGTAGTTGTGCGACTTGTAGTATTTCTTATAAAATGAGAGATTATTAGCGACAAGACAGGTAAAACAAATGTTAGCTAATCTGGTTTAACTGATGGCTTGTTTACAACATCTCTCAGCAAATCAAATTCTCTGTCAATATGGATGGAGCTGAAGTGGACTACATATACTTCCAACACAGGCTAGATGTTCATAGCAAAGATAAGACTTGCCTATTTTAACGTATCTATTTGTCTGATGCAAATTGCTAACATTTAGCACTGGGTAATTATGCCAGTATACATCAAACGATTGTCTTAACAGCAACATGTTGTACGACCTAGTTTGTTTCAAGCATACTGAACCTGATATTACCAGCATTATCTCAGAAGTGAGGTCTGGTGAGTTATTCCAAATAATATTCAATGCAGATTTAGTTATCTTTGTTCTCCAATGGATAAGTCTTCCAAATAGACTAACTTCCTGAGTTGTTCTGAAGTGAAAGAGACAAGAAGTTAATTTGACAGTATCTGACGGCAAAGTTTTTTTAAACTAAAAGTTAACTAGTATCTCACAGAGTAGGGGAGGAAGGAATTATAGCATCACCTTGAGAGTAACTGGCAAGTCCCTGAGAGTTGGTGCAATCCTGCAGATTTTTCAGCCTGCCTTTTTGCTAATGGAGTTGCAGAACTGTCTCATACAAAGAGGTGAGAGAGGCGCAAATGAGGCAGTGGAATGACAGGCAATAGACTGGAAAATATGAGACAGGGAGAGGGGGATGGACTCAAGCTGATGTCGCCACTGCGAGTTCCCAGCAGACATCTTTGGGGGCGAATTCATTTTAAGTCCCCGAAAAATAAAAAAAGAAGACAGCCTGTGTCCTACCATAAAAATCTTGAGAAATCAAAACCGCCTCAGCTGTTGACTTTTTTTTCTTGCTTGGTTTCAGAAGTTCATACAAGGATTCAGAGGAAGGTTTAGAGTTGAAATCATGTTCAGTCACCATGCGGTTAACTGTTTTTTTTCCAACTTTTGAGGCTATCATCTTGCATCAAAAGGGATGAATTCTGAGCCAAGTAGTAAGTAAAAGTAGTGGTTAAGATCACATTTGTTTTCTCATTGAGACAACTTCCGTCTACAATTGAAGTGTTACTGTGAAGTTAATGGACTGTAAGTGTAACTGAAAGTGAAGTGCAATTGGCCGAGGTAATAACTAAAGGCAGGTACAGAGAAAAGCACAATACGTTAAGTTCTCAACACAAAAGTTTATTCTCAGTTTGATTTCTCAGGTACTTGTGCTACAAACCAAATCGCCAGCCACCTGGCTTTTTTGTTACACCACCAAAGCTAACCCTAACCCAAGTGTACCACAAAACTAACCAGCCATTCACTATAGCTTGACATCCTAGTTGTGTGTGAGTGACACAACACAATCAAAAGTCTTAGATTCATTCTGTGGATTAAACACTTACACAAGGTCATCCAGTAGCAAAATGCAACGTTATTATCTTTCAGTCACAATGCAGGCTGCATGGAATGCTGCTCGGGTGTGTAAAAAATGTGTCCCTCTGGTGCTCTTCAGCTTTGGGATCCAAGTGTAGAAAGGTTTAAGGACACTGAGGCACTCAGGAGGGTAAAGTTTCAAAAGCCTTTGTTAAATTGCTTGGCTAAATCATTAAAACAAGGCAATGCATTTCAGGCATTGAGGCCTTCATCAGGGCAAGTATAAAATGTTTGCATTTTAACTGTATCTTATAGCCTATTGGCCAGTAGTCACATGGTGAGCAGGCACAGAGTCACATGACTGTTGTGAACAGGTACAAACCATGTTCAGCAGTAAATCAATCAGCAATACTGAACACAACACAATATGAACAAAAATAGCAATAAACAAGGAAAGAAAAACAGAGAGCAAAAACAAATCATACCAAACATGTAAACCTCTTAGGCAGAGTAGCCTCTCTTCATTTATTAGGACAACTAGAAAAATATATAAACAAAAATTCTCTGTCTCTCAGCATTAGGGACACAAGGGTTATTATCTTTCCGCTGCGCTATTCAAAGATAGGCTGCGTAATGACGTTCTTTGCTGACACCACTCAAACTGTTATTCGGTCTGAGAAGGGACATAAAAGCTACCACTGAGGAAGCTCCATAAAAAAGACAGAGTTAACGTAATGGCATATTTGAGTGCTTGCCAATATGATTCATTACATTCTCACTAATTGCTGACACATGTTAATCAATGATGAATTGAATCATGTTAACATTCCTTGTTAATGTTTCATGACTGTGGTAGCTGTGGTAGAAGCTAACATTAAGTAATCGTAAAAGTCAAAGCTAATAATAAAAGTATGAGGTTAAACAATGTGGCTTATGCTGAGTTATAGGTTGAAAAGTCAAACTAATAAATGTTTTAGGTTGAAAAAGTTAAGCTTATATTCAAAATTTTAGGAAGAAGCTAAGGTTAAGTTTGAGGTTGAAAATTCAAGCTAATCATGAAAAGGTTTTTTGAGGAATAATCAAGCTAAAGTTAAGACGTTTAAGGTTAAAAATGGTTAATGGCCTGTATGACTTCTTAATGTCTTTTTAATGTTATTGCCATTTCTCACTATTGGATGATACAGCATTCATCAAATACATGTTAAATGTATATATGCCATTTTCATAGATTGTGTATATTTGGACTGAGCTCAAAGCATGGAGGCAGCGTATGTTTCTACCGTATTTTGAGGGATGTTCTGTGCAACATGGAATACAAAATAGAGAGGATGATGGGGGGGGGGGGGGGGTAATGACTTTCAGTCCACAAACATATATGGTTTCAAATATCACAGCGCTAACGCTAACACTCAGCAGTTATTCTCAGCCAAAGCTTTACAGTTGCCTTTTTAAGAGAAGGATAGCGGCTGTTGATCTGGCTACATTATAGTGACTATAGAGGGGCACTTGGAAGAAATTACTTCAAAGAAGCAAGTCAGATAGCAGCTGCCCAATCAGATCTCACTTCAGCGGGATAATAGCATTCAGGTCCCCGGAGGCAGAAAGAGGATGTGTCATAAATTATGAATTTCCCTGAGAACAGATATGGATGGCGGTGTCATGCAATAATTGGCACAGCACTTAGCTCCAAGTGAAGCTGGCTGGTGGCTGAGTGATGTACGCTGCAGGCACCTTCCCCAAAAAACACGTTGAAGTGATTTGCCAAGTCATCGTGACACAAAGAGGCGCCCCCAATTATCATGTTGACCCAAGGCTCTATGATGTCGCAACCTCATATCATGAACTGCAGGGCAGCATGCTGGGGAGCAACAGCAGGTCCAAGGTTAGAGGTGCCTCCTTAGATGATTGGAGGTGCACTTGAAAATACACCTGTTATATTAAACTAACAAACTGGTGGTGCAACACTAGAAAATTGGCTCATCCCAATGTACATATCATAGATTTAAGATTTCAGATGTTGGTTTGGTCATTGGCACACAAGATAAATTAAAATTAGAGAAGGAAATGCCACTGCCAGCCAGTAAGATTCCGGCAAAAGCACCATGCTTGTCACTGATGGCAGGTTCAAAGGTTTGCTGCTGAAAAAAAAGCCTTTAGTACTTGAAAAATGCACTGAAACCTGACAAACCGCAACGTTGTTTAGCTTTTGAGATGATTCTGTTTTCATTATTTCTTTTTCAAATGCATTTTAAAAATGACTGTTATACAAAATAATCTTGAGATGTTTAGCCATGATCCAGAAACAATGTCTCAGTTGTCCCAGTCATAAAAGTTTCAGATCAAAACTGTTACTCGAGCTCTCACAGACAAACTATACTACTGTATACTAGATACTGATCGACTACTTTTGTCAAACCATCCACTGTAAATGTCAATCATTTCAACAGAAAACCTAAAAAAACAACTAAGAAACAAGGAGGTTGCCAGATTTACCACAGAAAAACAATAGAGGAATTGTTTTGGGAAATATGCATTCTGCTTTACCGCTCCCGAGTTGGAGCTGGACGGCATTTAGCCTAGCTTAGCATAAAGACTGGAAACAGCCAGTCTTCAGTTCAAAATACACTTACCAGAACCTCTAAAGCTTAATTAATTTTTGTAAAATTTGTACACCTAAAGAAATAGTTACAGCATGTGAAACCCATTAAAACCACAGCTTGCCGTTTTACATTTCTGTGTGTGTTCAACCAACTATTGCATTGTATGCAAGAGCTTGCACCCTCTCTGATTTAGTAACCCAATTTATAAAAGTTTTTCCGAGCCCCACTGAAATAAAATCCCTCCTGTATGGCATTAAGGCTTCAGGATTTTCCTTTTTCAGAAAAAACCACAGCAAATGCCGAAATTTGTAGTCACAATAATCACAACAAAATTGGTAGAAACCAACCCGTTGTTATGTTGATTTTCTTATGCATCTAAACAATTCCTTCAAAATGCTGCTACCCTGAGAGACCTCGGTCAGGGTTCAGGCAGACCCTGTGTTCTGTCTTCTCTAAAATAAAAGGATTAGATGCCACACACACACACACATGTCTGAGATCGGTGCCATTTCTCATATCCCTGCTCCCTGCCTCCTCCTCCTTTTCCTGCAGGTGAAAGAGTGAACGGATGAGTTGGAGAACTTCTTCCTCAGCTCACACCGAGACGTCACCTTGCAACGTTCATCCGTGGGAGGAAGGGAAAGACTAGGGATTGTTTGTTGCCCGCAGTAGGAATTCAAGGTCAGTACACAGTACGCTCACACACACACGCACGCACACACACACACACACACACACACACACACACACACACACACACACACACACACACACACACACACACACACACACACACACACACAGAGTCAGGTTTGGATACAAATAAATAGATGGAGGCCTATCTATTGGCTGTGTTTGTATTAGGAGGAGTGAAAGGAGTTGATGAGATTGTATGCATGAGCTGCACTGCCTCCACTCATGAACAAATAATTGGAGAATAAATTAATAATCTGTTCAATATCTAACAGAGAAATAATATATTTAACAAAATCATGATGAAACTAATCAGATCGGAGGCGAAAAAAAGAGTCAGTTGACAATTCCTAAATGTCCTTTAGCTCTTTCTGTCCTTTCGTCCTTCTTATGTCGCTCTAATTTAGTTTATTCCACTGTTCCATCCCTCGTATTTTGTTTTCTTTATCGCATTGGTTCCATCGTCCTTTATTTCTTTTTTATTTCTTTTTTTTTATTTCAGATGTCTAAAGAAAATCTCTAATCAACATCTCCAAACAAATGTTAGACTGTCCAAGGTTTTTTTTCTCTGTGAAGTCCACACACTGGGAAGAATTTTGATTTTAATTGCTTCCCCATAGATGTGCTGCTTCACTGAGAAACTGGGTTAATTGCATAAGAGAAGAGAGCCACTTGTGACCTTCATTGAATGCTGCCAACTACTGCAGCATGTAGCATGCTTAATGCAGTGTTGCAGTTACAGGTTATTTAGCAACCGCCTTGGGGAAAAAAAGGTGATAGCCTGGATGTCTGACTGTTTTATATGAATGTTCACATCCGTTTCAAAAAAGCTTTTAAAGTGTCAGTCCTGCAAAGTTGTCCTGGCAGGATCATGTTCCCTGTGGAGTTCCTCAGCAGACATGTGTCTGCGTCAGGGCATCAGGCATATGGAGCTGTCAAGAATTGTGATCACACAGGTTGATTTGACTTTTCAAAGTTGCTTTAAGGCGAAGAGTAAATTGAAAGTCAATTTAAAATGTCCAAGAGGATAAGTCAATGCTTCTTTGCTTACTTCAGTCTTTACATGTATTCCTTACTTCCTTCCTATAATATTTATTTTCAAGGAGAGTTGGCGAGCCGTCCTCTTTCATATATATTCAGGCAGTGAGGAAGGAGGGATTTAGCACAGACAGCTCTGGCAGAAATCAATCAGACCTACATCACTGAGCCCCTCAACTCTCTCCAGCCTGCTTTCCTTCCTTCCTTCCTTCCTTCCTTCCTTCCTTCCTTCCTTAATGTCTTTTTCTCCTTTCTTCCCTTTGTTCCGAGTTTTCTCCCTCCTGTCTTTTTTTCCTCCCTACCACCTGTCTTTGGTTCCTACCTTCCTTCCTCTTCTCCCTCTTCATTACATCTTCCCTTCCTCCCTGCCTCCCAACCTTCCTTTCTTCCTTCTGTCTTTTGTTCCTTCCCTCCTTCCTCCTCTCTCATCCCTCCTCATTCTATTTTACCTTCCTCTCTCCTTTTTTTTTTTTGTCCCTTCCTTCTTTCCCTCATTGCTCTGCGCGTCTGCTTTCCCCATCATTTTCCTCATTTCTGCTGGTGAATGTGAACAGCTCACAATGATAGCAGGAGATGAGGTTAGGGCCGTGACATTCCCCTTAGGACTGATGCCTGGCACACCGTGCTTGTAGAATATTCCTCCAAATTACGTCACTAGCTGAGGTTAATAATACCTGTTTTATAGGTTGACAATCCCAGAGCAATGTGAAGGACAAGCAGGGTCAGGTGAAAACACAGAAAGACTGTAAATTGTGATTCATTGGCAGGGAGGTATTCATTTGTGTATATATATATATATATATATAAATAATGATTTGGTCTCATCATGCTTGCTGATTTTACCGAATAATCCAGATCATTTTTTCATTCACTGATTCTTGCTCATGGACTGAAGTCCATCAGAATGTGTGTTAATCAGGATGGACAATGTGAACAATTAACAAATGCCTTAAGGTATATCAAGTATTAAGCCTTTTACCTGGAAAGCATTTGGGAATTGTTGACTTTAGCGAGTCACATGTAGCTCTCAGGTAATTGGTTTTCACTTCATAAATGAATTAAGTGTGGCCTCTAGTTTGACGACAGTAGTGTTAAACGTTATTGGCAGCGTTGACACAGAGCAGCAGTATTTGTAAAGCTTGTGCTAATGAACTAAATAATAAAAGTAATGAGCTTTGTGGTGTGAGATCCATCAGCCTCTACATTTACCTACTAATATGTACAGGGGGTTTCAAATAAGGAAACATCTCTACACATCTACACTCATTTTGCCTCAATTACAGTATTTTTATGTATGTATTTTAAGTGGCTTATTTAGCCAATCCAATTAAATCCTGCATTAGAAATATGAATACATGTGTACATGGTTGTATCATTATGGGGAAGCATGTTCTATAATACAGCAGGGCTGCTTGAAAACCATTCGTTTAATGACCTTCAGTAACATTAATAGTTGACAACCCATTATATGCATAGTATCAAGCCAGGATGTAAATAAGATGTTTGCACAGGAACACAAATAGAGGCTCCATAAATATGCTTAAGTGCCTCCTGGGTCAGTATGTCTATTCGATGCACGCCCTAGTGGGAAACACTAAAAACTATTGTAACATTTATAGTGTTCATTTAGCTTAATAACTCTTAATGAATATTTAACTACAATCTATATAAAGACAAAAACACAATCACTGAATTGTGTGTGAATAATCAGTGAATATCAAAAATCTAAAATCAATACTGTAGTCCTCAAGGAAATGTCTACTTCTCCTGCTGCTTTCTGTCTATCCAGGAACAGGCTCCTTGCCTGGAGGAGGACAATAATAGGTCTATTACATTAAACACAGACTAATTGATTTGCCAAATAAAGATCTTCTTTCAGTGAGCCCCCCCCCCTCACACACACACACACACACACACACACACACACACACACACACTTTGTCCTCCATAATATGAATTTTAATAATAGGCAATGGAATATTGATGTGATCTCAATATGTCACTCCTCAACACGTTGAATAAGTAAAGTCTAACTCTCTGTGGACTGATTGTGAACTGATTGTAATACATTGTAATGAGGCTGGGGTATTTGACTAAAGGGTTGTTTGGACTTTTTCACATTCAATTTTCAATTTAAGTTTCCACCTTTTTGAAGTCATGACTGTGTCAAACACACACAGATTGGCAAATAATGCATTTTGACATATTTTAATTTAGAATGACAGGCCACCATTTAAGTATTTTTCATTCCAAGTAAATAATGACGTTTTTAAACATAAAATAATTTCTCTTGACGATATCAGTGCATGGCAACTAGATAGATAGATAGATAGATTTATTGTCCCATGAGGGAGATTTGTTTTCAGTCTCTTTCATGCACATGGCAATATACATGGACGAATACATCAACAGATAGCATAAAGATAGGTATATAGACACATAGAAACAAACACATTTACAACAACGACAATGGATCTATACAAGGTCAGCGAGATGGTTTGTTCAGCAGTGCAATGGCAGAAAGGACAAAAAAAGTCCTTCTACACCTCAGAGTCCTTTATCTGCGGCAACTACAGTATTGTGAAGGTTAGGGAAGGGTTAGCCTCTCTCACTGCAACATTCATATAGTATTTTGATTATGGTGCCATCAGTACTTCTCACTCACTCTTTTGCTGCCATTTCTGCCACTTAAAAGCTATGTTGTTCACTTACTGATACATCTATATCATCTACATCTACTGCTGCTGCGACAACCATCCCATGCTGTTCATATTTACTTCATATGCCGCACCTCTGCCCTAGCATCAACCGTATTATTGTCACTCACCACTTAACCACTGCCAAGCTTGTGGGGAGTGACGATGTCAAAACAATTACATTTACATATTCCATGTGAGTTGACACATTGAACTATGGTAGGATATATAATTTAATTTAATAATAAAAATAGTAATACTTTGGCCCATAAAGCAGGGGCCGTTGTTTCAGTTTCTATACTGACATTGGGCTGGCCCAATTACATGCTTACTGGCTCCAACCCTCCCCATCTGTCCTCTCTGTTTCTCATGTCAGATGCAGTGGCTCAGAGCCAAAAATCTGTGGATGGATGAGGGCGTCAAAATGGATTTACGAAAGAAGTTGCAGAGAAGTTGCGGCCCAAATGTGCAAAAATAACACGTTTGCTGTAGGGGCAGCAGTAGCCTACAGTCTACAGTACAGCACACTGTGCAGCAACAGGTGGAACTTGAAGTCGGAGAGGTGGCTGGCCATGGCTACTGCCAGGCAGAGAAGCAGGCGTGTGACAGGGAAGCCAAGGAGGGACAGAGTGAGCAGGAGGAGAGGGTAGTTGAAGCGGTAAGCATGGAAAAGCTTCATGATTAACAAGGACTTACAGAGAGGGAGGGTTAGCTGTGTGCCATGATATGCCATGATGATGATTAATTCAATTTATGTGGATGACAATAAGATAACATAATTGTAACGCTTTCATAAAGTGAGACTGTTACTGCTGGTGGTCACTCAGTCAATATCTAGTCTCACATTGCCAGACCTACCTCCACAGCGCTGTGAGGAGGGTCTAGCTAGTCCACACAGCATTCCGGAAAACATGCTCTGGTTTATTGGTATTTCTTTAAACCAATCACAATCATCATGGGCGGCGCTAAGCACCGCACGGAGCCACGGGGCAGCTGCAAAATAGCCTCGGGAAGAGACTTGTTTTGGTGGAACGTGTCATTGAAAAGTAGTTTTAGTCGTGCAACAGAAAACTCAGATTTGACAGATAGTCTAGCTAGCTGTCTGGATTTACCCTGCAGAGATCTGAGGAGCAGTTAACCATAGTCCTCATAAATCCACCGGAGTTTAAAATTCCAACACAAAGAAAGCGTAAGGTTACAGACATCCGGCCGAAAAGAAGGACACACGGCACCGGAGCAATCCCGGAAGTGGAAGGTCATGGATACAGACTAGTCAATGTCAAATAGTGCAGCATAAGCTATTTGGCATTGTTTTTTGCAGCTAACGTAGCAAGCTGTACTGGTGGGTGGTTTCTGATCGATTTTGGTGGGCCGATCTGGGCCAAAAATGACAGGGATGATGTTTTTGTCCCAGTCCAGCCTTGGCTGGTGGGACCAATATATAGTGTGGAATATTGTGTTGATGCACTGTTTAACACAGACTATATCTGTATATTGTCAAGAGCCAAAAACGCAGGGATACAATGTTTCCTCTGCAGATAGCTTTGAGAGTGGGTGTGTTTGAAAGCCTTTCCTAGGAGATCTGTGAAAAGAATAAGGGGAGATATGTGATGTGCTTTAAATATTACCCAAACAAATTGAGTTCAAAGATCTTAAGCAAACTTGACAGTTAAACAAAATCTGCTACATCCCACAGCCGTGCAGATTATATAAAAACTGGCTGATGAAACTGTAGCAGAGAATCTTCTGTGCTGCAAAATGTTTTTTTTTCCTGCCTTTTCTGACTGGGCTTTGATGAGAAAAAGTCTTGATGGTAAGATCCCTAAATAGCTCAGCCTCCAACAGCAGCTGTTTATGAACTTGTCCCAAAAGTGTCACACAGGTTGATGAACAGTAGAACAAGTCCCACGGACAAAGAGTGCAGGATCACATCAGCCCATTCCTCAACAATCCTTCAATGGCTTAAGTACTGCTGTTAGTAGCTGTGCACTCCCCTGAAGCAGCACAATTTGTGAATCTTGTTCACCTGCCTCCCATGTGTGGATGAAACAGTAAGTCAGCCATGTAATCAGGCGTGTTGTTTTCCATGCTTGCATCATTACGGTTGAGACAGTGAAGTGCCGGTCAGTTAGACAGCGCCCAGGGTTTCACAATGTGCTGCTACCCAGAAATACTTTTATTTGTGTTATGGTAGGCTGTGCTTTAATGAAGGGCTAAATGTTTTTTTTCTTTTCTTTGATAGATACAGATACACAGGAGGGATGGGGGTAGAAAGAATGAAATGCAGATATCTCAGGTGAAACAAAGCCCATGGCGTCACTGACTGTGTATGAGCTAGCTAACCAACTGGATACCTGGGATCAAGAACGCATAATGAATGCTTACAATCTCATTGTTGTGGCTGGATTATGATTTTATAATATGGTAATGTGCATGCCAAAAAGTGTTGCCAGTATTTACACATATGTAATGAAGATTTTTTTCTGATTCTAAATGGACATATCCAATCATGCTGGACCTTGCTTTTATGGTCAGATGACATATTCTCTTCATTATCTTCATAATATACCAATAATAGATAATTGCCTAGTGTATTGCATGGTTACACCAGAAAGTTGCACAGTAAAGTTAATCTGTCCTTTCCAAATAGGCAATGCTAAAAAGGCTTGTGGACATATGGACTATTCAGGGCTAGCGAGCTACTGTAGCTGGTGAGCTAACCGGAACATGCTAACGGTTGTAGTCACAATCACAATAGCTACCTTAGCTAGCTAGCTAGCAGCTTGGTCGCTAAAGTAATAATACATTCACACAGTTTTTTTTTTTCAAAAAGGCATATTTTCCCATTGACTCTCATAGCTGCATCAAAGCCATGCCTTGTTTGTGGCACAGATACAATTCTGACATACAGTGAGGAAAATAAGTACTTGAACACCCTGCTATTTTGCAAGTTCTCCCACTTAGAAATCATGGAGGGGTCTGAAATTGTCATCGTAGGTGCATGTCCACTGTGAGAGACATAATCTAAAAAAAAAAAATCCAGAAATCACAATATATGATTTTTTAACTATTTATTTGTATGATACAGCTGCAAATAAGTATTTGAACACCTGTCTATCAGCTAGAATTCTGACCCTCAAAGACCTGTTAGTCTGCCTTTAAAATGTCCACCTCCACTCCATTTATTATCCTAAATTCGATGCACCTGTTTGAGGTCGTTAGCTGCATAAAGACACCTGTCCACCCCATACAATCAGTAAGAATCCAACTACTAACATGGCCAAGACCAAAGAGCTGTCCAAAGACACTAGAGACAAAATTGTACACCCCCACAAGGCTGGAAAGGGCTACGGGGAAATTGCCAAGCAGCTTGGTGAAAAAAGGTCCACTGTTGGAGCAATCATTAGAAAATGGAAGAAGCTAAACCTGACTGTCAATCTCCCTCGGACTGGGGCTCCATGCAAGATCTCACCTCGTGGGGTCTCAATGATCCTAAGAAAGGTGAGAAATCAGCCCAGAACTACACGGGAGGAGCTGGTCAATGACCTGAAAAGAGCTGGGACCACCGTTTCCAAGGTTACTGTTGGTAATACACTAAGACGTCATGGTTTGAAATCATGCATGGCACGGAAGGTTCCCCTGCTTAAACCAGCACATGTCAAGGCCCGTCTTAAGTTCGCCAATGACCATTTGGATGATCCAGAGGAGTCATGGGAGAAAGTCATGTGGTCAGATGAGACCAAAATAGAACTTTTTGGTCATAATTCCACTAACCGTGTTTGGAGGAAGAAGAATGATGAGTACCATCCCAAGAACACCATCCCTACTGTGAAGCATGGGGGTGGTAGCATCATGCTTTGGGGGTGTTTTTCTGCACATGGGACAGGGCGACTACACTGTATTAAGGAGAGGATGACCGGGGCCATGTATTGCGAGATTTTGGGGAACAACCTCCTTCCCTCAGTTAGAGCATTGAAGATGGGTCGAGGCTGGGTCTTCCAACATGACAATGACCCGAAGCACACAGCCAGGATAACCAAGGAGTGGCTCTGTAAGAAGCATATCAAGGTTCTGGCGTGGCCTAGCCAGTCTCCAGACCTAAACCCAATAGAGAATCTTTGGAGGGAGCTCAAACTCCGTGTTTCTCAGCGACAGCCCAGAAACCTGACTGATCTAGAGAAGATCTGTGTGGAGGAGTGGGCCAAAATCCCTCCTGCAGTGTGTGCAAACCTGGTGAAAAACTACAGGAAACGTTTGACCTCTGTAATTGCAAACAAAGGCTACTGTACCAAATATTAACATTGATTTTCTCAGGTGTTCAAATACTTATTTGCAGCTGTATCATACAAATAAATAGTTAAAAAATCATACATTGTGATTTCTGGATTTTGTTTTTTAGATTATGTCTCTCACAGTGGACATGCACCTACGATGACAATTTCAGACCCCTCCATGATTTCTAAGTGGGAGAACTTAGCAGGGTGTTCAAATACTTATTTTTCCTCACTGTAAATGGGGGTAAATAAATGGGAGACAGCATACAAACAGCTGTAGGCCTATAGGGTAAACATTTAACTATGAGAAATTGAAACTTCCACAGTTGATTCCTTTAAATGAATACAATTATTTTTTTGTATTATATGTATTACAAGTTTTTTGAAATTGTATGTTAAAATATTCAAATGAGGCATTATCTAATGCTACATTTTGTTGAATTTAGGAGAGGAGGATTTACAGATGCAAATAGACAAAGTGTTATAGAACAAACACCTAAATGTATATTTTGAATGTTTTCTTTCCACTAGTCAAGAAGACATGTTATGGAAGCAAAATGGCTCGAAGTTGACCAGTGCATGAAAAAACAATGTTTTTGCCTGTAGTGTCTCGCCTCAAATAAAAGTCAATGGTGCAACACAGCTAATTAGCAATGAATGCTTCTTCCATTTTGGACTCTCCAGCTCTCCATTCCCTCAGCTTTATCAAGACAGCTTGCTATTAGTCAACAGCTGGAATTTCCATGTCACCAACATTGCACTAGACAGGAAAGATTCACAGATTTTACTTGCATATTTCATTAAAATGAGCTGATTTCACCAAATTAAATGCTGTTGTGAAAGGGCGGTTATGTTGCATTCACACCGTGGCAGCAGAATTAAAAGGGAAATCACATTCTATCCTGATTTGGAAGCACTCAAGAGGGTTAGCCTGTCACACCAGGAATGGAAATGGAGCCTTAATTAGCTATTTGTGTACTGGTTTGTTAACAAGTGAAAACAGATACAATGTAAAAGATCGTTTTAATTAGCTGAATCAATTGCATTAGTATTCATTTTATTTAGATGTCACTGCCAGAAATTCAGTGTTTGCAGCCATTTTTTCGGACACTGCTGTAATTCTTTTCACCAAATGAGACATATTGTATATGTAAAAAAAATCCTGCCATATCCAGCTGCGTATTAGAATTTGGAGCCTGACATACTTGTTTTTCCCCCTAAGCTTATCGTAATTACAGTCTACAAATATGACAAGAACACAGTATTTGCCCCAAGTCAATGTGTCAGTCAGACTACTTCTTAAAGAGCACTTGAAGCCTAAAATTGATCCCCACAGGGGATTGTGGGGCCACTGAATCCTCTTAACAACATTGATGCAAAGAATTGCAAAGAAAATGTATATAGTAGTCCAGCTTTACCAGGTTGTCAATAAAGTAGCAATCTTGATCATATTGGAATTCCATCTGTGCTAATATGCAATATTTCCTACAGTCATGCTATCAATCCACAATATTAACACACTAAGTATATTAATATTGATTCCCGGGTATCCAAAAACAATGTCAGAGGAGAAGAGCAGCAAAGTGATCAGATGAACAAGAGGAACTCAAACAATTACGCAGGCATAGTTACACACCAAGCTTATGAACAATTACCATCAAACATTCATTTTGTCAGACAAGGATGCAAGCTGCCAAAATGTTTAGTGCTGACGCAGTTTACATTTCAGAAAGCAGCCAAGTCATTTCACAGAGATGTACTGAAAAGGTGGCTCCATAATTACGCTCAGTGTTGTGATTAATGTGCTCATGAAAAAACTTTGTTTTGTCATGAACCAGGGGTATATTGCAATTTAATTTCAAGACAGTGATGGCCTTTGCAGATATTTTATAGTTATGAATAATCTTTGCCGTTTCAATACACTTTCTAAAGAAATAAAGGTAGCTACAAGGGAAGCATGTATAATGGTATGAAATTGAAGCAGTCAGTTATTACTTATCGTTAACTGGAAGTGCATAAAAGCTAACAGTATCTCTGACAAAGCAAGATGAATATCAGCAACTCATTAATGCATTTCATCCCACAGCTCATGATCACTCCTGAGCCCTCATCCTATCAAAGACTCTTAACAGAATGTGAAATTAGATCTCGAAAATCTCGATTGTCAGACATTCGAAGCAAACGGTTTTGTCAGCATACAGTCACCATAAAAAAGACGGCCTTGATTAAAAAGTATTGATTGAGAAAAGAAGGGCAGCCGGGCTATTTTTTTTATATAAGTCATGGTGAAAAACAACCCAGCTGTGTTCCAAAAACTTCTAGCTTTCTATGGTTCTGTGACCTGTACATTTTTGTCTCATCCTCTGTTTAGCCTGTTGAAAGCCAAAGGCCTTGTGTGGTAGGCTTGTTTGCGGAAAGTCTTTTTAATAGCGTTTTTTACTGTGAAGGCGCTTAAGTTGGTTTACCACTAGCACTTTGATTGCTAAATGAACATGGACATGTTTTGTCTTCCTTTCTTTGGCACAAGTAAAAATACAGTAACAGTTAAGGTTTTCTGATGGAGTTAACCGTGTCAGTGTGATGACCCAGCGCTTTGGAGCTATCTAATGTGTTGAATATGATATGTGCTATCATCTTTCGTCTAGTGCATCAGTTGTACTGAGAGGTCTAATGTGACTCATGGATTACGTATTAAAAAATTAGGCATTAACATGTGCAATGTTGTAGTCATATGAATGCAATTCAGATGTTAGCCGTGTTTCCATTCACGTATTTTTATGCACATTTTTAATATTGCATTAGGAAACCTGGATGGAAACTGCAAAATTCGATAAAACTCTCAATTGCGCAAAAAAGTCTTTGCGCTCACTTGAGGCGTTTTTTTGCCTTTGTCGAAAGAGTTTGAAGCGCTAAATGGGATATGGAATTGGCTTTGCTGAATAAGCGCCAGTCGTTTAACTCAGATAGGTCATCTCGGATATGAATAATGTGTCTTTGTCAGCAGACATGGCCAATACTAGCTGACATGAAAGAACAATTAACACTTGCCCAATTGAAGCAAATTCCAGAAGAACGCGACTTGTTTTGTTTTCTGTTTTTATTTCCTCTACTTATTCTACTGTTTACTGGCGGATTACAGCCATGCGTAGCCGAGAGTGTCAACTTCTGACGAAACTACGCTGTAGCCTTTTTATTTGCTTAAAACCAGTTGATTGGATGGATGGAAACGTGCCTAATTTCAAAAGAATGCTTAGAACTTGCTTGACAGTTGAATGGAAACACGGCTATTGAGACTATCTATGTTCAGCCAGTGGTGGGGCATGAAGGAAGACAATAGCTGTGTTCAAAACTGTGCCATCATTCAGTCACTCACTATTCCCTATATAGTGTATAGACTATGTAGGGAGCGACCAAACGAGATTTCGGACACTCACTAAAAACACATCATTGCGTGACTTGCGTCAGGAGATGCGCCGGTTATTTGTATGACAGAGGCGGGCGCGCCCAGCATCATGTAAACAAACCGAAACAAAAATACTTCTAATACGTCCCTGAAACAAACTGAGCACTCAGGAGGAGGGTAAAAGATTGTATATATGTTGCATGTTACATTTCCACTGTTTAGAAACGAAAGTTGCATTGTGGGATACAGGAGTGAAATATAGGGTGCATCGTACGTACACTCAAATTAGCTGTGCGTTGTGGGTATTTCACTATGAGGAGTTTGTGATCTCTACTAGAGCTATAGAGCAGTTTGTTATGTGTGGGTCCCTATTTTGTTTGTGTCATGCGCACACACAAGGATGCGCATGCCGTGCATGCGTGTGTTGCCATCCTAAATCCTGCCAGTGGTTTCACACTGATCTGCAGTTTGAGGTAATTTACAGAGAAAGGCAGCATTGTGCAGGATTCAAAATGTCCATTAAATTGGCTTTGCAAATATTTATTCAGGAAGGAAATGCATTCAACACGTTTGTTAGACTTCAAGGATACACAGAATACGTTTTAGTGTCATATTTAATGTAAACATAACTTTGGCATATTTAAATGTATATCTAAATAAAATGTAAAGATATTGAACATCTGTATTTAAAAAAAATGGTTTTCAGTATCAGCTGGATACTGTTAGCATGCAAAAACCCATATTGGTCAAACCCTTTGTGAAATTACACAGTTGCATTAATCTGTTTTTTATATCTAACTCTGTATCCCTGCAAGGGATCTTGAATACAGTATCTGAATTGTCACAATGCATCTTTACCTAAATTAAGCTCTTAATAGATGCAGCAAGTAGAAGCACAATCAATCTATAGTGGGGGTGTACACTGACATGTCATGCTGTCTTGGGAACATTTTCATCTTCATGGGAGTTTTTTATTATGCTAACTACTGTAGAATAACACATTTTGTTTTCCCTTAATTTCTCTCTCACACTCCCACTTGGGTTAATTGCACTGTATGTAAGGATTATGTTAACATCAAATGAATTACAGACTGATATAGAATTATCTGAAATCACTGCCTGGGTTTAATGACGCAGAATAATTCTCAACAGCTATAGATTATTGTATAAGTGCCGCTCAACCCAACAGGTGACCATTTGGAAGACAAGCTCTTAATTGCATCACTGTCTGAGAGATCTCAGGAGGATTGAGACATAGTGACACAATGTGTGAGACATAAAGACTAAACACTGACATTTTACAATATATATAATATATAACCACCTACTCAGGGAGGATTTGCATGAAAGGTCAGTATTATATACACAGCTGTTGGTGAAATACTACATTCATAGTGAATAGAGAAAACAAAACAAATGACTACAATACATACAGTACTGTACACATCTTTCAGAGGCCACGGAGTTAGAAAAATATGATTAATAATGACATAAACAACAAGGCACTCAGCCATTTTTAAAACTTAATTAAAAATAATAGTGATCTGCAGAGAACTACTCATGAATGTTGAGAAATATAGTTCCTCTCTTTTCCAGTAATCAAACAGAAAAGAAAAAAAACAACCCACTGGTCTTTTTTTAGAATGTGACTGAGCGACTGCTGACAAAGCTTTTCATGTTTTATTGATCAAAGGAGCTATTGATAGACAGATGCGCTTTTCTCCATCTAATTAACGTATGACATATATTGTACTGCCAGACAACTCCAGTCCCACATCATGCAAATGTGGAGCAACTTCTCATTTGCCTCATCGGAGCATCATACCCTACTCTATATTCATGTCTCTCTAGGGCTCTTTCTGCTATTATTGTGCTTCAGCATCTTGTTATTGCCATCAGCAGGTGGTTTGCAGCAGAATGTTATCAACAAACATCAGTGTTTCATCAAAGAGAATGAAAGCTATTCGTTCAGTCATATTTCCCTGACTGAAAGCATTGTGAATATGTAATTGAATATTTGATGTGTGTTCTCAAGACATATGTGACACAGACAGAGCAGCACCTCGGCATGTCATTTGCAAGCCAGTTTGTTTTAGACACTGATCAGGAACATAATGCAATCTGTAGTTCAGCCTATTGATACTGATTTGACCAACTGCTAAATGACTAGTCTGAATCTGAACACCCGTCGCCGCAGGATCTTCCGCCTTGCAAAACTCTGTTGGTTTCAGGAAACATCAAGAAACTTCGAGCTAACAAGTTAGTTGCTGAAAATGGCAAGTTTTGACGAAAATTTGAAAGGCAGACCTGCCTGGTTCTTTGGTGGGATGATTGTTCAGTCAGGAACACTCTCGTCATGGATTTAACCATTTATTGCAAAAAATGGAAATACAGTTATACATGGCGCTGAAGGCTCTGCTCTAATAATGCTCCCTGGATCAGCCAAGCAGCATGCTAAGCTGAAACAGGGAACACAATGCTGAAACCCCCCTGTATACAAGAGTCGGACCAAATCAAGACTTTAAAAACCCTTTTAAACTTTTAAGTCATGTTAACACTCTAAACTAGGAAGGTGGAGGCTAGGGTGGTGGAGGCAGCATTGGTGTAGCAGTGATCAGTGAGGAGTAGGGAGACATCTAGTCTTTATCCACGAAGTTCCACTTCGGGGATTGCTCCAGTGCCGCATGCATGTCTTTTCGCCGATGTCTGTTTCCTTCCGCTTTCTTTGTGTTGTAATTTTAAACTCCGGCTGATTTATGAGGACTATGATTAACTTCTCCTCACATCTCTGCAGGGTAAATCGAGACAGCTAGCTAGACTATCTGTCCAATCTGAGTTTTCTCTTGCACGTGTAAAACAACTTTTTAATGTACAGGTCTGGCGAGACTACTAAACTGACTGACAGCAGTGTGTGTCCAACATGGTGGCACAATGTTATTATTTGGAGGTAAAGACATTCCATCTATTGCACAATAAAAATGATTTTTAAACCTGTTTCCTCAAGTTGCGGCTGTACATCCTGCTTTTTTTGGTCTGAAGGGCCTGCACAGGAGTCACAGTGTAGAGAACAGGTGGATGGTTGGTTTTACAAAGCATAGGACTTGGACACCTGAAACCAGCGCTCCTGTCGTGTGTCACATGTGTTGCAAAGTTGATCAGTTAATCATGGAGTTGACCTTAAGGCCCTAATACGGGTGTGAACGGGTTAGGGTTAGGGTTAGGGTTGTAGACAACCTAGTCTATATCCACGACATTCCACTTCCGGGATTGCTCCGTTGCCGACGCAAATTCCGCCGTATTTCACTCATTTTGGCGGGATATGCCTTGGACTTCCTTTGTGTCGGCCGGATGTCCGTAACCTTACGCTTTCTTTGTGTTGGAATTTTAAACTCCGGTAGATTTATGAGGATTATGGTTTTCTCAGATCTCTGCAGGGTTAATCCAGACAGCTAGCTAAACTATCTGTCCAATCTGAGTTTTCTGTTGCACGACTAAAACTACTTTTAAATGTACACGTTCTACCAAAACAAGTTCCTTTCCGAGGCTATTTTGCAGCGGCACCACAGCTTTTCCTGGTGCCTAGCACCGCCCAAGATGATTGTGATTGGTTTAAAGAAATGCCAATAAACCAGAGCACATTTTTCACCCATCCTTGAATGCTGTGTGGACTAGCCAGACCTTCCTCTGCAGCGCCGCGGTGGAGGAAGGTCTGGGGATGTGAGGCTATGGACGACCTAACTTTCTTCATAATGTGCATTTGCTAACAACTGCTAATTTATGTAAGAAAGTTAAGATTTCCATGAAATTATTTCATATGTATAAGAATCTGAGTTATCACTGTGTAACTTACATGAATTATTACTATAAGCCTTTGTCCATCCTTTATAAATCTCCAGGTATTTATGAAGCTTTTAGACAGTATTGTGGGTGTATTGTGAGCTTTGTGATGTACTGAAATATGTCCATGACAGTATAGGTTGGCAGCCAGGAATACTGTCTGGTGTTTGTTGGCAAAAAAATCTTTTGTGTGTCACACACAGAGCTCAGCAACGACAACATAATTACCAGGTACTACAATCAGGGGTAGAGCCTTTATAGCTAACAGCATGAAACTTTTCATTGTTTCTCCTGAATTACGTACCTGCTGTACGGTACTGTATGCAGTCTGATTGACTCAGGAGTCTGCAAATGTGTTTGAGGGCAGAGTTCCATGATAGAAAGCCCAAAGGATTCTTTGATCTTATGTCCATTTTCTGTTATAAGACTAGTGCACAATCTACATCTTGTTGTTAGACATTAGAAAATAAAGTGTGCACCACTTGAGGGCTTTAAGCATTGAGATATATTTAATGCCTAGACTAGTGCAAGGTTGTGACATACAAAGGTTGTTCATTTACATAAAGCAGTCACACTGACCCGCTCCATTCACCCTGTGTGTGGTTACAAATCACTTGTATTGGGTTATGAGTATTGTTATTTTTAGATCATGAATTCAGATAGAAAATTCAGTTGTCCAATATTCACAAAATAAAATTAAGTTAGTGATTTTTGGATCTCAAAATGCAAATAAAGTAAAAATTAAAGTCAAGTAATTAAAGCTTTAGTGTGTAACGTTTTTTTCTAAAAAATGAACGTCCGCTAAATTCAAGCCATTGCCAAATTAGTTGATACAAAGTTAATTAGGACTACCAGCTTCACAATAGTCTGTATTTCTCATCATGGCTGTGTTTAAAAATTGGTGTCGTCCGGCGACTTCGCACGCAGAAACTCGAGTGAAGATAATGACTTCTTCTGAAGAGTCCATAATGTTTTTTTAATCCTCTGTGTCCTCCTTGGCTACTAGCAACTGTGTGGAGGGGTGAAGCACGATCACGGAAGGTTTGTGTCATGTGGATGCACGGACAAAATTGTTGTCATTGCTTGGAATTCCTCATGGGGGTGACAGAAACTACGCACTATAGCTTTAAGGTATGAGTCTGAATGGAATGGATCAGACCTCTGTTCTGTCAGGTTACGTTATGTCATACTGTATGATCCTAGCAAGAGAAAATTCATGTAATCTCACCTGAACCTCTGAAAATATCTGAATGTGTAAACCTGAAAGAAAATGTATCTAAATTGCACAACTTGAAAATTACTTGCTATACATTTTAAAGAGGGGAATTTAAACCACATACATTTGAGTGGATGCTTTTCAAAGTAAAGTATTCCAATACCATATATTCAGTGGCATTTCATTTCAACATTAGAAATTTAATAGTGCTTACATTTTGCAAATACATATAAATAAATTGAATACATCAATATAAACTCTAAGGATGACCTTTTTGGTTGAGAGTCTGAGGTTTTAATCACTGTTGGGCATAGTTACCAGTTCAACAAACCACTCCCAACAGTAATGTCAAGGTGCACTGAACACACCCTGAGGACACTTACATCACTGCAGAGAGTTGAAAACTTCAATTCCTGGAAGTCAGTAAAAATAGGATTTCCAGTTGATATTAAGTTGCTCTTTAAACATTTTCAGCCGCCGGTAAGACACCGGCATGTGGGATAGCCAGGGGAATACTTTTAACCTGTGTCAAACTGTGTTGAATGAGGCATTTTCCGTGTTTTCCATATGTCAGCGTCAAAATGTGTCAACTTTCCACATCATCTGTGATTAACCCTGACAGGAAGCAGAGACTGGTGGCTGGCTGTCACACTGAAGCACTTAGCAACTGAGATCAGGCCACAGGCATTGGCACCTTTACTTACAAGTTAGCACCATTACGTCAACAAAACTTACTGTGAATCATCTCTTATGCCAGGATCAGACTATACAAATTCAGCCCGATTTTGACCCGACAAACGTGTGCCTTTACCTCTTGTAGTGTGATATAATCAAAGATCAGCAATCAACGTTTGGGACGCTTCACGACCACAACGCAGAAAGTCTAGCATGTCACAATTGTTTGTCTTTTTCCGCCTAGTGTGACATATTCTACGACATATTGAACATGTTCTATGTTCCTTGACATTGACCAATAGGAAGAGAGAGTGCTCCCTGCCTCTCTGGCGCACATATGTAAACATGGCGAAAAAGGAGAGACGCTGCTGTCTGGTGGAGGAAAAATACACACAGTGCCCATATAGACTTTTTTAAATGGCAGGGATTGCCCCGCTTCCCAGCATTGCACACTAGTGGGCTAGCCACTAGCAGTTATCGATTTCTCTTCACTTTGACCACTGACAAGCAAAGAAAGCAGGCTACACCCTCCTACAACCACGATGGCTGCACCTGATTGGACGAACGCTACATGTGGGGCTCCCGGATTTCAAAACAGATCATGCAGTTGCTGAATCTGTTTAAACGGTCAGTTTAAAAGATTTTTGCAACTTTTTGAGAGGCTGCTGCTCCACCAAAGCATTGACCTATGAACTGGGGGCTGGTCGGTGTCATACTTGCAGTGTTGGGCAAGTTACTTCCAAAATGTAATACATTATAGATTACTAGTTAGTGTCATTTGAGAGTAATTAGTTATATTACAATATTACTGTCTCTGAATTGTAATGCTTTACACTACTTTTGCATTACTTTTTAGTTACTTTCACCAGAATAACAGCGGAAGTTTGACTTGGCAGCTAGCTTGTGAATTTCACCACCGGATCAATAAAGTCTCCTCTTTATCCACTTAAGTACATCATAGATTATTCGATAAGCATATGCAAAGTAACTAAAGCTATACAAATAGAGAAGTAAAACTTGCAATAGGCAACTAGGAGAAAATGAAAATACTCAATTAAAAGTAGACTACAGATGTAGTGAAGTACGGCATAGTTACTTTCCACGGCTGATAAAATGTAATGGTATTTACGTGTAGCAAGCCTAAACATTAAATCCTGACATGTTTCTATCTGTCAGCAGCTCGGACACACTACTGTCCGCGCTGACGTACCGTCACCTGTTGGGACACAGATGTTGTCCGTACCGTCTCTGGTTCTGGCTATGACCACGGGAACAGTGACGGGACAGCTCGCTTCAACGCAGCGTAATAACTCCTGAAAATAATGTCCATCTCGAAAATGTATCTGTCCTTGCAGTCATCTCAACCACTGAATACAGCAACAGGAAATAATACTCACAGCTTTTTTTTTCCTGTGAGGAAATGTTTTGCGGTGTTGGTGAATTCTTAAAAAAACAAAACACCACTAAACGTTGTGTTTAAATGCGTTGTAACTTGCGCAACTGAAATTGTAACTAGGGCTGTCCTCGACTAAAGAAATTCTTAGTCGACTAACACTTATATGATTTTGTCGATTAATCGATTAGTTGATTTAATCGATAGAGTTGTGCTCTTTGAGAGGTGATTAAGACTAGAAAAGCACAATATAAATGTAGTTAATGAACCATCTGTAAAACTGAGTTTCTCCACAATTAATCCTGCAAAAGCACCACTTTAAATCTTGTGCTTACCAGAAATGTGCTCATAAGTTTCTTGGAAATGAGTAATTAAGCATGAATAAGCATAAAAAATGACTCATCAACTAAAGAAATCTTAGTCGACTAAGACCAAAACGACCGATTAGTCGACTAATCGACTAAGAGGTGGCAGCCCTAATTGTAACGGGTATAATATTACCGAAATTTAATTAGTAATGCGTTATATTACTGCGTTACAGCAAAAAGGAATACGTTACTGTAATTATGCATAATGCATTATTTTTGTAACGCGTTACTCCCAACACTGCATACTTGTAGTGTTGCCACTCTTCTGTCCAAGACACAGCAAGATTTTTTTGGCAATATGTCTGTCTAGTCTGACATAGTGAAAGACAAAAAAATAGTGTAGTCTGATCCTGGCGTTGCTCAACTTCTTTACCTTAATTTGACCTTTTATTTATTTCTATAAATGGACAATACATGACCCTTGGGTTAATATGCCTTTCATGTTGATAAAACTGTCTTGATGACAAATGCATTGACTTTTTGTGTTCAAACAGTCCAATTGAGTTGATTTATTTATGTCAAGTGATGCTTCTAAGGTTCCAGAATCAGACATATAATTCATAAAATATAAACTGTAAAATGCAGCAGTCAAAACAGTATAACAATAATGGGGATGTTTAAAAAATTGCATATGCTATTTACAATCTTGACCCAGTGTTTATTTGCCAGAAGAAAAAAAGAAGTAAAGTGTGTGTGTGTGCCATGCGTAGAGATAATAAGAAAGAGGCAGTACCATGTATTCATACGGTATGGGCTGACCTTTTAAAATGCCATCCTTTGTCGTTAAGGACTGACCCTCAACCAAAGTGTCACCGCTGCAACACCACCTACGTACATGGATTGTCCTTCTGCTGAGGCGAATGCACTTGAAGGTTTTCCAAGAACTTCTTGAGTGATTGTTTTAACAGAAAAGGCCAGAAATATTGTAGGAAACGCATTCCGAGGGGAGAAATGGTGTAAAACTAATCCACTGTCATTTGATCTTTTGCATGCGAATGAATATCGCTTTGTGTAAACAGGAAAGATAATGCACAGCGGCTTTGCATGGCTGTATGATGCGAGATAAAATGATGTCATATTAAGCTTGTTTTGGATGTAATCCAACTAGTTTACCATTTACAACCTGCATGCATAAGCGAGTGCATTACAACCTGACAGGAGACAAACGTGCTTCAGGCCCAGGCTCTTTATTTAAGCCTCATTCCAAAACAGATTTTACAACAACAAAGATTTGGGAATTTTTAAAATGTGTTATTACCCTTGCATACATAATGCATACCGACTTGTCATGAGCTAAAATATTCCATCTTGTGTTCGACACTGGAGGGCTTAACTTACACAGTCAATTACTGTATGTGGCTTTATCATATATCTTGCATGCAAATGTAGACTATAAATACTCTGACTCATTTCCTAGATGTATCACCCTGTTAGGGTATTAAACAGTGGGCTGACACACTATAGGTCTCTAACTGTCTTGCAAACTTTTCTGTCATGCAGGGTCAAAACGTCTGCCCCCACAGCTGGACTGGGATAATAATTTAGGCCGGGAAACTTAACAGCAGTCCAGGCCAACACCCACACATTCACAATAGCCCTGTAACTTTTTTTCTGTTTACTTTTATGATGGCCGTTCTCATGCTCAATTATGTCTCATAAGTTGTTTTTGGATTGAAAATATAACCCTTTTTTACCACTCAAGAATTGATAAAATGGTAATAAATCCCTCCAAAATACCTCATTAAGACATCAAGACCATAAGGACCACCATCTTAAAATCAATGCTTTGATTTTTAATTAAACACATTTGACATTTGGAGATTTCTTCAAGAATTGCCTAGACTGGGTAAACCCAGCCCGATCTGCCGGCGATTTGATTTCGCCCTGCTGCTCAGGCTGGAAACCTGTACAGTTATCTATCCTGCTTCCGTTACAATTTTGCGGGGACCAGTCACGAGCTGGCTTATCCACCTGGCGCACTATTGGACGGTTTAACACGATGACGATAGAGAAGCGACCAAGCAGCTTCTTGTTTTCAACATAGGGGACACTGTAGCGCAGCAACCCGTTGATGTCGCTGTCGCCGCTACGTCACCGGGATCGTTGGTCTGATTGGTTGAAGGACTATCCAATTGCGTACAGAGTCATTTGAACTACGCCCGTTGATCACGCCTCTTGTGCAGTAGAAAATACAGAGCAGACTCCCCAGACTAATGTTCAATCTTAAAAGATTGAGCTTGGTCTGGTGATAGCCAGACTAAGAATTGCCTTTTTCTGCAATTGATGGCAAGCACTTCTGTTTGTTGCTCAATTGCTCAGAAACCCTTTGTCAATACATCTAGGAAACCAGACATCATCTGAATGCCACAGGTCTCTAGTTTGTGTTTTTTTAGCTTTCATGAGGCTGTGATTACTCTAAAGGTCACAATAGGTCATTTTATACAGTGAGGTCAAAAAAATGTACTCCTATGAAATGGTTACAATGGGGACTAACAGTTATAGTCCGATTAGTCTATATCGACGATGTTCAATATTCTGGATTGTTCAGGTGCTGCCGGAAGTCCCTAATTTTCAGCCGGATGTCCCTCAGCTTTCGCTTTCTTTGTGTCGGCATTCTAAACTCCAGTCAATTTATGAGTACTAGGGTCAACTGCTCCTCAGATCTCTGCAGGGTTAATCGAGACAGCTAGCTAGACTATCTGTCCAATCTGAGTTTTCGGTTCTTGCAGAGACACCATAATTGAGTCCAATTATAATTAAAATTTTTGTAAATGTTTGAAAGCGAAGCATTTTGCTCGCTGCTTTTGCGTTTCTGAGTGCCTCGCGTTTTTTTGCAGTAGTGCCCTGAACGCCTCGAGTTGAAAAACTTCAACTCAGAGTGGTAAAAAAGCAACCAACGTCATTTAACATCACAGCTAAATAATGATTGGTTGAGGACGGGTGATTCGATGGTTGCCTACTGTAGCAAGAATAATAAAAAGACGCAACTGGTCTGATCGGGGCAGTGCGCCTCACGCATTGCAACCTGCAAACACGCTGTTCGCGACCTAAGTGGGTGATACATTGTGTTAGCTTGTGCGCTGGGGTGTGAGTGTGAGTCAAATTGAGAGAGGAAGAAAAGGAAACTCTGTGTTGCAGTGTTTGTTAGGTAACTTAGCTAAAGTTTGCTCTAAAATATATTTCTTCTTCCTTGCAAACTCAGTCTGTTCTCATCCAACTAGCACACGTCATGTTTGCATCATTGGGTTGAGCCAGGATGCAGGATGTGCTCTCACAGTGACTTGCTGAACTATGGGAATTACTATTGTTTAAAGCCCCAGTACACTGATGTCTGCACACATTGTACTGTTTGTCTGAAGTCCTCTTTTACATCAGGCCCAATAGTGTAAGGTGACTTTGGGGAGCGCTGCTTCTTTGAAGACATCATTCATTAGCATTCAAAAGGGACAGCGCAGGTCCAACCACCCAGTGTTTGGATCAAAACATCGCCAACAGCAGGGCAAAGGGACTTGCGTAGCATTCTCTCAGACCTTGAGTCTTTGAGGAGCCTCATTTGCAGCTCAGGTGTCATGTGCAAATCCCTCCAGAAAGATTATGGTATGATCGGCAACCAGTCATGTTATTATGACAGATCTGTTTGCAGAGAAAGATTAGATCTGATTTGAAAGGACAGTATAGTAGCTCTGATCCAGATCCAGGTGAAAATAATAAGAGTATAAGATGTATAAGAGAGGTAAGAAAGAGTATATGTGTAGGCTGTGCAGAGACTTGTGAAAGACAAGACAAAGTCAATGGAAACTCTCAGGACTTATGGATTTCCTTACCCCTTAAATCCTGGCTTGTGCAAGTAAAACACTGACTAATAAGGGCCTTATGACTCATTCTGTGCACTTTCTCTCCTGAGGTAAAGTTCAAGAGGCAGTGACTCCACAGATTTTACATGTCAAAGTCAATTTAGTTAGTCATAGTTAGTACAACTCAGACTGGGGAGACAGATGTCTGATGTTTTCTGTGGTTCTGGAGGAGATTTGTCAAGTTTCATCACCTGGGTACTTTGGCTTGGGGACTTAGAACAGAAAGTCTTCATTTCAAATGTGGTTGTTTGCCAGGCAGGGAGAAATTTACATTACTAAGTTGCATTATGGGAAGGTAGGGTCTGGTGTTTTTGGAGCTTGACCCATATTAACGGATAAATGTCAGGATATCTCTGCCTCTGCTGCCTTTCAACCATATTTGGCCTTGCTAGCAGTGGGGAGTGGCAGCGTAGGTCAGCCAGTGCACCACTTTTGTCAAGACTGAAATATATCTCAACAATTCCAAGATGAATTGCTATGAAACTTTGTGCAGACATCCGTTGTACCTTAGGATGCATCCTACTGACTTTGGTGAACCCCTTATTTTTCCTCCAGCACCATCATGAGGTTGTAATTTGTGATTTTGAGTGACATGTCTTAACAACTGTAGGATGGATTGCCATCAAATTTGGTACCAAAATTATTCTCCCCATCAGGATGAAGTTTATAACTTTGATCCATTAACTTTTCATCTAGCACAATCATCACTTAAACATGTGAAAATGTATACAATACTTTGGTTTATGACCAAATACATTCATAGGTAATGACTTTCCCATCAGCCTCAGCTCTATGTTTTGTTTAGTGCTAATTAGCAAATGTTAGCAAGCTAAAACGCTTAACTAAGATGGTGAACGTAGTAAAAATTATAAATGCAAAACGTGTTAGTAGCTTGGTGACATTAGCATTTTGTTCAAGGCCTCAAACCTCTTTGCGCAAGTACAGCCTCACAGAGCCGCTAGCATGACTATAGATAACTCTTAGTCTTAGTCTCTTTTCTTATTTTTATCTGTCTTTCACCCCAACTTTAGAAGAGCAATACTAAATCACTGGGGTAATAGGCCTACTGTAGACATTTGTGTTTGTACACACATCTGCATTTGGTTTACGTGTATTTTATTGGCATGTAGAAGTGTAATTCACAGTGTCTTAGCGACTCCTGATAACTCATATTACTGTATTCCTGTAAATAAATCCTTAAAACGATTCAGGCCCTGACAGAAGGGATGTCGGCTGTGCAATCTTGTTCATAATTAACTGACTGTAAACACTGGACGCACTGAATTTAAATGATTTATTGGCCTGCTCTATCCGCCTTGATTGACCCCTTAAAGAGTGCATAAATGACAGGGTGCATTCTTGATTGATTACTCTGACGCAATTTGTTTCTAATAAAGTGTTCGGAGACCACACAGCTTAATTAATTTCCTTTTAGGCACTCGGTAGCTCACGTCTTATTTGAGGTATTTGACATTCATGAGCATGCACACTGCTTGTTTTACATTAAGAAACTGACAGCCACAGCAGAGGTATGGCAGTATTTTGGGTGCGAAATTAAAACAGATGAATTTATGTATCATTACATTAAGGTGGACAATCCTTGATTTCCATATTCATCATCTTCAAGGTTTCTTCTCCAAGGTTTCTTATCTCTGCATGTAACACTAGGCTGTATATCTGCATTAAAAACAACCGGAGCACCACTGCAAGATGCCGAAGAGTGAAAAAGAAAGCGTGTCCACGTGCAGTTAGAGAAACGCTTTAACACCGTTTCACTCTGTTACATCAACCATAATCTAGAATGACACCTGTTTGATGACCTCTGCGACACGCAACAGCAGTGTTTCAATTATACAGCGTGAAATTGTAACTGTTTGAATTCTGGTTGAACTTTTACAGCTTCATGCCCGTTTGCACTCAGACAATGTTAAGCCTACCATATGCAAGGCAGTGTGGGCACTCGGGCTGCTGTAGGCGGAACCGCTGCTTGCAGGCTCTGGAATCTCGTTAAGCATATTGTGTTGCCAGAGTCAAAGCAGAGGTGTACTTGGCAACGGCTAACCGCTCCAACCATGGAAGTCAGGAAATCTCTATGGCTTAGTAACACCCCACATTGCAGAAAGAGCTTGTCAATGGGATTTTGGGAGGATATTCTGCAGCTTGTCACAGAAGCAAAAATCAAATGACATAACTACTGAAATGGTTTGTTAGAGTGAACAGTTTCTTCTAGTCTATATCCACGATGTTCCACTTTTGCCCTGTTGCCGCCGGAAATTCTGCCGGATTTACCTTCCGCTTTCTTTGTGTTGGAATTTTAAACTCCGGTCGATTTATGAGGACTATGGTTAACTGCACCTAAAATCTCTGCAGGGTAAATCCAGACAGCTAGCTAGACTATCTGTCCAATCTGAGTTTTCTGTTGCACGACTAAAACAACTTTTGAACGTACACGTTCCACCAAAACAAGTTCCTTCCCGAGGCTATTTTGCAGCGGCACCGTGGCTCTGCCCGGTGCTTAGCGCCACCCATGATGATTGTGATTGGTTTAAAGAAATGCCAATAAACCAGAGCATGTTTTTCTCCCATCCCAGGATGTTGTGTGGACTAGGCAGACCCTCCTCCGCAGCGCTGTGAAGGAAGGTCTGGCAAAGCGAGACTAAGTTTCTTCTAATTTTTTTATTTCAAACCCAACAAAATTCTGATTTGGTGAACATTTTATGAGCCTGACATAGGAAGGGGAGCCAAATTTGAATGGCTTGTTGAACCCCATGTTGTCTGATCTAATCAGCTGACAAAAAACTGACTGGGTTGTCCTATTTCAGTTTGTGAGTTCGTAGACATGATTTGTCCCCTTTAAATAAGCTGCACATCTCTGGAAGTAAGGGCTGGTTTTTAATGGAGAAAGTGCAAACAGACTTTTTTAAGGATCAAGCAATCTGCTTTTTCGTTATGCTAGACCACTGTGACACAGTGCTTATTATCCAGTATATCACTGACACTATTTAATTTGCTGTCTCTTTGTCCATTGCCATAGGACTGCAGCGTCTTCTCTGTGAATCAGTTGGATTTTGTGTCAGTGTTCTACCTCGACTGTCTGTTTTGGCAAAGACAGACGTCTGGCAGATGCAGAGCTTAAAAAGCAGAAAACAGAAAGATCTATTATTCTGTAAAGACCATTATTTGCATTGAGACTTCAAAATTGCTTTTTTTTAATGCACCTTGGCTGGCAAAGCCTGGAACCAGAACACACCGTTTTTACCAAAATAAACATTATGAAACCTTGTTGTGTCTACCATTCTCTCTCTGTGTGCTTTTCATCTTCGCCAATTAGGATGGGAAGCAGCTGTGGGGTTTGGGATGACATGTGCTCTGACATGGTCACAGAATTTTAACGAGATGTACTAATGCTGTATTATTAGACACCAGCTATATCATCTTTTCATAAAAAGTCTTGTCAGAGGACTCCTTTGAAACCTTGTCTGAAAACATCATTGATTTAAATCCGTGTCTGTCTGATCCTGATGTCCTTTTCTTTATATTCCCCCAAAAATTGATTCAGCCATCTTTTAACTAACATTAACAACCTCCCTCCTACACTCTAAGGTGCAGTTTGAATGTTTTATGTTTTAATTCAACTTTGGTCATGGCCAGCCATGTGCTCCTCCTGGTAACAGATACATGACTGGCTAAATCAAAACGGCCAATATTTTACTTAATATGTCATGTCTTTTTCTATTTAATGCCTTGAAATTGCAAAGACTCACAGTTTGTTTGGCAGAAAATCATCAACATCCAAAATCATTCTTCATAGAAATGCTACTGAATTTCCCCCTGGTGAATTATTAGAGTCAATCTTCTTTCCTATGATTTCAAGGGTTCGTACAACTCTGTTATTATGATGTGAACATCCATGACCCATAACTTCCTTTCACTAACATGCCCTACTGTGCATCTATCTTCTTTAGGTGGTTTAGGAGATCCAACAGAGACAAATGTGACAACTATCAAGAAGCGGTGTTGTAGGAATCAGATCCCACCTTCTTGACATGAATCACTATGTGTTTGGATACCTGATCTGACCTAACAACTGATCCTGTTACTGTGAGTACCAGAACATAAAGTGATCAAATTCCTTATTATTTGTAAATGAAACATATTGTATTTGACACCACAGCTGCCATTTAAAAGAACATTACTGGAGGAGCATACAGTGTTTTGGCCCGATGGCACTCATCCATCTGTGTGTTTACATGCACTTAACAGGGTTACAGTCAGTGTTCGGCTTTCTTAAATGTCATGTTTCTGAGAAACCTGGTTTCGGTAAACGGAATAGTGGTTTAGAAAAACCAAACTTCCCCAGGTAGATTTCTCTTGCAGAAAGACAATTTACAGTTATGTAACTGGGTTTTCGGACAGGAAAATTAGCACTATGACAGGGAGGTCATACTGAGCAGTGATGGAAAATCTCACCCAAACTTTTTATCCCCTTAAGACAAAACATGTAGATTTTTTTTTTTACATGTCAATCTTCATCAAATCTTCTTAAACCCATTCTGTCACATATCTCCAGTCAGCATTTGTGCCGCCTGCACCACAATGATTGGATGATACAAACACTCAGCAAAACCCAAAGCGTTCTGATTTACTTAAGTTGGATTAGAGTCTTAAGCTATCTCCCCAAACTCTTCTCTTCTTTGTCATTATATCATTCTCCCTTTCTCTGAGAAAATTGGCATCATTTACTGCTGTCACTGCAGAGCTCATTGTCCCCCATTATCCCTGGGACAAAGCTGCCGTGACATTGAGTTAATCCGTGCTTGTTTCAATTTTGCTTTCAGGGAATAAAACAGATAAGAAGTTTAGGTAAGTGATGGCAAGGAGGCACCATATCCCAGGCAACACAGACTACAATGATTGGACGGTTAAGAGAATGATAAAACGCAATCTGCCGGGCAAATTGGGTTGATTTCCCTCAAAATGTCAGAGATGTGTTTTGCGTGCTTGTGAGTTTTTCTGTCTGAGATTGATAGAAAGCTTTTTTAAAGACTAAAATTCCTTGCTAGAATGTCAGGCCCTGTAAAAAGACAACCACAGATAGACTTCATGAAATCTAGGGCAAGGAAACTCGAGTAGGCTCAACAACATTTTCGCAATCAAACCGTGTGACATAAGGTAACAGTAAACTACTGTAAGACCTCAGTCAGAAGATCTGTCTACAAACTATATGTGCTGGCCTGCTCTTCCACTGACAAGTGAAATACCATGTGTAAAGTCGTACTGTCTTACTGTTTGTGATTACGCTCTTTTCAGAAGTCTAATTATAGATGCATATATAAAGTCATATGGAAGCCATTTGCCGTATTGTGTACCTAGACTTGGCTTACTTAATAACATCCACAGAATATATCTAAGAGACTATAATTAGCCAGTAGAGACAGAAAGTTGATCCAAATATGTCTGCTAAGTATGTTCAGTCCCTCTCCTACCCCTTCCAAAAAAGATGATGTAGCCTACACTGTGCAGTTTTATCCAGGGTTTTCTGAGATTGACCCATATTTGGAGGTAAAAGTCAAGGCATTTTATCTCTTGGCTGCATCAATTTTGACCACTCCTTTTTAACCTGTACCTTATAAGGCCCTTTAACTTTGTCACAGACTAAAGAAAATGACACCAAACTAGCAGTCAGTCCGACCCTGCGGTGAGATGTTGCTGTTTGTAACACTAGATTTGGTTTCATTAAAAATGCTAGCAAAGCAACACAGTACAGAAAATAAGCACAGCAGAAACGTCAAACTTTTTCTTGTCACATACTTCGTTGTTCGTTGTTCTGAGTTCGCTGTGCAGTACGCACCGTCAGCTCAGCTGTAGCCTACTTCATGGAGGGGAGGGGAGAGACAGATGTAGAGTGGTACAGAAATAAACAAGTTTGATGATTTCACCTCATCTCTGCAATTCAAATCAAAAGCCAGTTGTCTACCCGGAAGTGATTTTTGTGTTAGTGCGACGTCACTGTGATCCAGTCCATTGTCCAGCCATTAGCTTGCTAACTTGAAAAGGTAGCTTGACTGTGGTTGTGACTGACTAGCACTTGCATATTCCCAGCTGGCTAGCATGTTGGCTGTTACCTCACAAGCTATCGCAGTTCACCAACTAGCCCTGTGAGTAGTCACTACGTCAGCAAGCTTCTAGCACTGCCTATTTTTTTGACGACACTCAGATGACGTGCCACATTCTGTTGTGAGCGGGCCTTCATAAGATACAGTACATTGAAATGCAGCACTTGTTGCCAGGATGTTTGCCAGCCTTGAATATGATTCAGAGATGTTCAGTGCTGAAAGATCAATCTCACCACTAGATGTAGGAGAAGTCGCCACATGAGAACATTGCAAAAATGGCACTCAAAGCAGCGAACCAAACCTAATAAACAAGACAAATATGTCACCGTTATTGGTCCTTAATACAGAATTCTGTCTCCCAATAATATCTGTACCCATCTGTCCCATCTGCTATGATGGAAACAGCAAAGTAGTAAAGTGCCTCTTGATAGCATATTATTGGCAAATTAAGCATTTAACTAGAAATAGATTCATAAAGCGCTCGAAGGTCACATAATGTTTGTGTTGAAAAATTAATGATGAACATTTGCAGTGCTGAGAAGACATCACATTTGTTGATCCTGGGAATTGCCTTACTCCTCTGTCCCATCTCAGCGGGATATCGAAAAGATGATAGCAAGTTTATATCACAGTGCGATCTATTGATTACAGCTTTTACAATCTGGCCTCATCTATCGGTCTGCACACCCTCTGTCTCATTTAAGAGGTTTCTGGGAGCCGAGGTGAACCCGTCCTCTACCTGACAAACTACTGCTCCCTCATCCATCCAGCCCTCGCTGCTACAAGCCTCACCGCCCCTCTTACAGCTGTGCACGAAAGCCCTATCATAGTTCACTAATCCTCCTCATTAAGCCAGGCCTCATGGTTCTCGTTACTGTACATCTATTCCCACATGCCTTGTACCAAACTCATGGCTTTCATCTTTGGCAGCATGTGCACATGCCATGAATTTGCCATGTGCAATATAGTATGTGTGTCAGGATTTTGATGTCTCTGTCAGCTGTGGGACCAGATAATACGAGGAAAGGCAGCTGTTCTCACTCCATGTTGGTGGTGGAAGGAAAAATGCACTTAAACTGCTTTTTATAGACTTTCGCAAGGACCTCTGTCTATTCATTTTTTACCATAACGCTGGCCTTTAGGATTTAGTGTACTCACCTACACTCGGGCTGAAGTGCTTTCCTTTTGGCCTCTGGTTAATCATTTTTTTCAAGCTTTTCATGATCAATATTGAGTTGCAAGGGATAGTTATAATATTATCTTTGCATGTGGTGTTTGATACTGCAGGTTAAGCCTTGGGGCAGCATCCATCTCTGCATTTATTGTAGTTATTCTTTATGTTTCTTTTCTTTTTGCAGTATTCTTATGCCCTGAGGTTTTGAGAGCGGAAAATCAAATATACTTTTATAGCCTGAAAAATTACGTTTTTCTTGACAGAAAATAATTCTGTCCACTCTTCAGCTTGTGTAAAGATGTTGGCAGCGTGGAAAACACTCAGAGGATCTATATTAACCTCGCTTTGAAGTTACCTGTACAGCCCATGAGCTCCCTGGATTTCCTTATTAAAAGCCTTTCTGATTCATCTTGGAAACAACTGAGACCAATTGGAATCTGTGTCATCAGAGGAAGCATTTCCAGTCATAGAACTTCCTCTGACAAACGGTGCTAAAGCTCCAGTGACAGGCAGCGGAAAGATGGGTTTGAAGGATACAAATTATCCACTGTGAGACTGAATTACAAAGTTGAGGAGCTTTGGCTCTCTATCTGAAATATGGTGTGAATGATGGGGTGTTCTATTTCAACCCGGTCTCACGCCAGTTCGGGAAATAGTCATAATTATTTTGATTTATTGATTCGTGTACAGGTCACGATTTTCTTGTTTATTTCATGTGCAGGTCACGATTTTCGAACGTTACCATTTCACGAACTGCCATGACACTGGGCTGCTCTGGGGGACGCAACAATGGGGAAATTAAACGCCACAACAGGGAAAATAAACGCCACATGCCGGCAACAACAACAGGACGACCGTCACACGCGGCCACAATGGGGAAATTCAACGCCACACGCCGGCGACAACAACGGGACGGACCACCACATAGGGACGCGAACCCCGGGACGCGATCCACTGTCTCTATGGCACGCAACAACGGGCACATGAAACATCATAACAACGGGACGGTTGAGGTTAGGAAAAGAAAATACTGGGAAAGGAACCGTCACACGCAGGACACGCCGACAACAACGGGACGGTTGTGGTTAGGAAGAGAATAACTCGGAAAGGAACTGCAACACGCCGGACGCGATCCCCGGTCTCCGGGGTGAAAGTCCTGTATTGTTTGACCCATCCACCACCCCGACCAACCCCCCTATGCGGATTTTCTGCTTTTCATACTACTCCCTACCATTGTCGTGCTGTGATCACGAAATGTGCTTCCCATTAAAATCCGTAATCACCACACAAGAAAAATGACATAATCGTATCCTGTTCACGAATCAATAGATTCAATAACGTAACCATTTCACGAACTGCCATGAGACTGGGCTGTCTATTTATAAGTGACTTGTAGTAAGGATTCTTGAGATGGAAAGGACAATGGGTCTGAAATAAATATTACGCAACATATTTTTTTTCTTCATATGCTGCATAAAATGGAGCATATCTTTGTTGTGTAGAAAGCTCGTAACTCCAACTTTTGGTTGAGTTTTTTCCTTATATTTTAATAAAAATATATTATGTTCCTGTATGGCACCTCACTAGATACATAAAAAAAGAAACATGGCTGCAAAGCTTAAAAAAACAAAAAAAAACGGGCTGATCTATCTGTTGATATGTGGAGCAATGGTTAAACACACATTTTGTTTTTGTCCTGAGTCTTGAATGTCAAAAAGGTAAATAACTTCTCCACTCTTTAAATCTTTAAAGCTCCTATGTTTGTAATGATACGTATGGAAGGAGCTGTATCATAACTCAATACTTGACAATATAATTTATTCATGCTCTGATGAATAAACTGGTGAAATTGAGATAGTCTTGTCCAGAAGATCTGTGTGTGTGCTACCGTATCAACATTGGAACTTTATGAACTTTAGCACCACAAACAAATACTGGGAAAGTATGTCCTCTCAAAGACTTAGAACTATAAGTACTATTAAAACTTCCTATTCACCATATACTTGGCATTACATAATTTACTAAACCAGCAAGTTTAACAGCCTGCAGGACTTTTGAAAGCAAAGCAAGGCAATGTGATTTATATAGCATATTTAATTCCAAGTAACCAATAAATGCTTTACTTCAAATACATTTGCACACAGATAGTAAGGAACCCACATTCACCCCATAGACACACATCTAAGTACAATTTTGAAGTTGATTTTGTATGGCACAGTGGAGGCCAATGAAGTGATTTTACGACTGGAATATGTTTGGCTTTGCATGCACAGAATGAGCTTGTTGAAAGACCAAAAGCTGTCTTATCATTCACCAGCCTCAATGAATATCAACTCTGTGCTTCATTAGCTTTCATTTGAAGCCCCAGTGATGAATTCAAGAGCGCTTTTCCTGTTTCAGTGAGCGATAAGTTGGAGATATTTTGCAGTGCAGAAAACTTGTGAACTATAACATCTATAACTATATCTCTTTGCATATCCCTCCTAGATACCACACACATGCATTTTCAGAAGGCTCATTGCGCAAGCTCAGCCATAGTAGGCTATGGTGCTCCTGGAGCAATTTGGGGGGGTTTGGTGGCTTGCTCAAGGGCACTTCGGCAGTGCCCCGGAGGCTGGTAGCACCTCTCCAGTCGAAACTTGTAACCTCCGGTTCCCAAGCCAAGTACCCACAGACTAAGCTACTGCTGCTCCAATGGGACAAAGATAGCAAGGCAGTCAGTATGCTCGTTGGAGATGAGCTGCGCCTCGCCTGTAAAGTGGACGAGAGCAGGTGGCGGCGGTGACAAAAAGCTGTGGGCCAGTCGGACAGTTTACAGCCGTTTTCTGCAACCTTCACTCTGAACAGGAAGTCACAGAAACACTCACATCCTGTTAGGTCCGATTCCGATTTAATAAAATGTTATTAGACCCATATATCAGCTTGTACACATTCTCCAGTTGTTTTTATTATGTCAGAGTAGCTGTCAAAATGCGCTACATGCGATCTGTTGCTGATGCTAATAAACAACAAACTGTAGAAGATCCGTGATCTGAACGGATTTAGTCTCTCTGACTTCTAAACGTCACTGTCAGCCACACAACATGTGTTCTGTACAGAATAAGCCTTTAAATCAGACAAATAGCAGTTAAAATCCCTCCAATTCAAAAAACAATAAAATGTTTATATAAAACGTTGTTGAGTCTAATTAGCTGTCAGATCAGCAGAGAGCCAGGCATTTCCCATCATGCCCTGGGTCTTGCAGTCGGTGGAGAGCAACTGCGGCGCCTGGCTCTCAAACCTGCAGCCACATTGATCTCTTGAGGTTATCGTTCGAGGTGATCGTAAGTTTGGATCAAGTCGGACACAAATCTAACTGCCATGCATTGGGCGCCGATTGCCGGTGATCGATTCTGCGCAGGGCTGGCCCATCTCGAACAAGCCTATTGTTACAGACCTTCTTTAGGCCACACACACAGACCTTCTATAGGCCACACCCACAAAGGCAATTACAATAATTGCAATAGATCACAGCTGTGTTCTCTCAAAAACACCCCATTCAGAAATCAAGACATTTAAACAATCATGCTGGTTATTTTTTAATATTCTTCATTTAGTAATTTTCCCAGCATGTATCCCCTACAAAAGACAGTTAGTAATAATGGGGTGGGGAATATTCTAATACACCTCCATGTGACATATAGCCTGGGTAAACCCCGACGAACTTCCGGCAAATTTGAGATTTGCTCTGCAAGTCAGTCTGGCAAAGAGCCCATTCAAACCCATTTCCAATGTCCCCAAAATCGAGGCACCAATCACAACCGCTGAGGCGGGCTTTACACCAATCACAACCGCTGAGGCGGGCTTTACGCAACGACGATAGCGCAGCGATGGCGAGCAGCTTTTTATTTACATTCAACATGACGGCTACCGAAGCGCTGCGTCACCCGGATCGTTGGTCTGATTGGTTGAAGGACTATCCATTGCGCTCAGAAGCATTTGAGCGGCATCCATTGGTGACGCCCCTTTGGAAATGAGCTGTCAATGAACCTTTCCCAGACCCACTCTCAGTTACAACTGAGAAGGGTCTGGTGTCAACCAGGCTATGTGACATAGGAAGGGGAGCCAAATTTAAATTACTTGTTAAACCCTATGTTTTCTGATTTAATCAACCCACAAAAAACTTACTGGGTTGTCTTATTTCACACTAAGTGGGTTGGTAGGCACTCCAGATACCCAAATGTATGTGCACAAAAACTAAAAAGTGAGTTTTTAATGATATGTTCCCTTTACAAAAATATAAAGTTAAAGTGCTTGGCAGCTGGACTTTTTGCATCTTCTTATTGAGCTCTTGTGCTTATTATGCGTTATTGAGGAGGGCACTTGCCAATGCAACATCTTGAATGCACGTACAGTTGATTGTTTTTTATATCCTGAGGCTCTGGGTGTTTGTTGGCATACCTTTCACCTGGAGGGAATAAATCCTAGAGGCACTTGAAGGCAGGAGAACAGCGTACTAACACTCAGTGACGACAATATGCAGGCGCACATTGATGTAAGGAGCAACATTGTTGCAGTACTGCAAAATGGATGAATCAATTTGTGGCATTAGGCTACTTTTGCCTCTGGGTTTTTTTCTCATATTATCAGCCCTACTTTGTGTTTATGGTCTCCTACCTTTTTATTTTCAATTTTACACTACATTTGATTTTCACATTTTTGACATTGGTATTTCATTTGACCAAGGTAACATTACCTGGGGGTAGAACGATGGAATAGGCTTGCACATTACTCATGACAACCACAAGCCACAACCACTGTGGGACATGATTTAAACCTTGCTGGCCCACACATTCACCAACCTCCTAGTTAAAAAAGACTCCAGATGGCCAGTCTGCCTGTGTCACCCAAAGTGGAGATACATACAACATACTTGTACTCCTTCATGCTTAGACGTCAGGGATGACATAGTTTGTACATCTAAACAGGCCAAAGAACTTCTTAACCCACTTCTAGATCTATGATGGAGAAATCATGAGGTTACAGACTCAACATTAAATATTTTTATTTTTGTTCAGAAAACATTTTAATTAAGTTGTTGTTCCACCACAAACTCCCTGAACATTATGGTAACTCAAAGAGTTGGTTTTTGCGATCAAACTTTAACATTGGGATTGTTTTCCACACTTAAGCTGGTTGACTGATATGTGAAATAGTTTTTATTCAGCCCAGTTCATATTGGATGATTCTGCATCTCACAATTTACGTCTATTCATTCAGTGTCAATGCAAAGTGGAGTGCCCTCGCTCTCTCTCTCTCTCTCTCTCTCTCTATATATATATATATATATATATATATATATATATATATATATATATATATATATATATATATATATATTGAATGAAAGTCTGAATATATGGAATGAAAGACTAAAAATATTGAATGAAAGTCTGAATATATGGAATGAAAGACTAAAAATATTGAATGAAAGTCTGAATATATGGAATGAAAGTCTGAATATATGCAATGAAATTCTGAATATATGGAATGAAAGTTTGAATATATGGAATGAAAGTCTGAATATACTGAATGAAAAGCATGTTGACATTAGCTTGCTGAAGGGACCTGCCTGACCAGAGAGGTTCCTTTCATTCGGTCTTCCACGAAAGTGAATAAACTTCTTCATTGGGAGAACGGTACTGGATACAGTTACCATTACCAGTGTTTTGGCCCTAACATGCATTCGCCAGCAGTGTGTTAATAATCTCTTCATTGCTCAAAATTGCTGACACTAGATTTCTTGCAGATTCGGTCCTAGTGTCACACTTTGGTAAGGATTAAAGGGGTGATTGAATGATTATATAGGGTATTTTACACTGTTCCTTAAGGTCTCCTAATAGGGTATGTAACATTGGTTGGGCTGAAAATTGCCCGAATGCTATTTTATTAGGCCCTTAACTACCCTGTGAATATGGCTCTATTTGGAACAAGAGCTTTTCTTCCAAATATGGTATGCTCATGAATATTTAGATGAGCTGCGCGCTGATTGGTTTGAGCGAACCACATAGAAACACATTGGAGACGAGACAGCAGGTCTCATATATCAGACACTGCAAAGTTATACATTGTTTGTCGGGCTATTTCGTTATTAAATTCACTTCTGAGACTTTTTTAAGCGAGAAATCAACTATATAAAGCTCAAATATGGGTCATCAGGGACAGCTTGCTTTTGACCAGGTCCTATCCCCTGAACAATCGGCTATCCTAACCTTAACTACTCAAGGTCAATGCCTTACCCCAAAACCATTCAAGCTGCTTCGTAGGGCGGGACTTGCCTAGACGTCATGTGGGATCCATAATAACGCATCACCTAGCCTTGATGCTCTTCAAACTGCACTGGCTTGATATAAGTGGCTACAGATACTAAGTGGAAACCACATGGACTGCATAATGACAATGTGTGTGAATTAGATAAACCCTTTTCTCTTGGGCACTAGAACCACCCTTGCGGAAAATGTGATTACACTTCTCCACAGGAGGTGCAATGTGGGACGGTGTTGCAGGGGGGGGACTTGGCTTGTCATTGAGTCCCCAGTTTGTCTGCTGCCTTATACACACTAACAACTTTGACACGCCTGTAATGTCCAACCAGGACTGTGGAAGTGTCGTTTGTGTCCGTTCTCTCTGTCTGCTTTTGAAGCTGAGCGTGACTCAATATGCGTAATATGGATGACACCATGTGTTGTAGCCTCTTTACTGTAAACTGGCTAGTAAGTTGAAGCAAATTGAAATACATATATAAATAATAAAACACCAGCATACTGTGGTTACAAAGCAGAGGGTTTTTAGTTTGAGCCAGAATGTAAAACGCCTGCCAGCTGCCAGCGGCTGTTGTTCACAGCCTCGTGGCTGATACATATTTTACTAAAGAATTAAAGAAAAATGTATTACTTACTTACAATGCACTAGAAGAGTTGCCTTCATTCATACAGGATCAGGAGCTCCAGCGAAAAAGCCAGTCTTTCCATTCATTTGAATGGGGGTAGTGGGTTTAGACTGCGGCGGTGGGGGCCCCAGGGGTACGCCGAAAGGTTGAGTCAGATTCAACTTTTGGAGAAAGGCAACCCGCCGGTGGTGTGAGAGCACCGTACAGTAAACATCACTATCTCTATCTCTGTTCTAAAAAATATTTAAAACACTAAGGGAAAAATCTAAAACACAAGCAGTTAACTGTCCAGCTGACTGTTTCCTGCAACAAGCTCCAGCACAAAGTACAGTCCCTCGTCTTTTTTCTTTCTCTCTTTCTTTCTCCGTGAGATGAAGCTGCCTTCAAGTGCAGTTGGAAAAGTCTAGATCAGAGATCTTCAACAAGGGGTCTGGCACCCTTAGGGGGTTCTCAGAGTTGCTGCAGGGGGGCCACCAAATTATTGTTCGATGGTTTAAAAAAATATACAATGACAATATACATTTACATGAATGTAACATATTACCACCATGGGTAACAGAGCCTTCAGCCTTGTTATTATTATTATTATTAGTAGTAGTAGTAGTAGTAGTAGTAGTAGTAGTAGTAGTAGTAAAGCTTAAGAATTCACTATGCCACATTTTAACATTAAAACATAATGTATGAATATATGAATGTGCCAACATTTTAAAAGTTTAGTATTGTATGCACCATAAAGGTATGTATAAAGGCTGTAGGACGTCCTAAACGTTACTTTAGAGAAAGTTTAATATGCAACTACATTTTGTATGACATATGTAGTGGGGGGGTCCCTGCTCCATCTCTTTTTCAGCTAAGGGGTCCTTGGCCTAAAAACCGTTGAAGACCCCTGGTGTAAATCATAAAAAAACGACAGAAAACCATAACTGTGAAATATCTACTTGTGCTACACTGGGTGTGTGTGGGGGGGCACAAATGCCATTTAATTGACACTCCCACGCCGCCACACAACCCTGCGGCGAATGCCTGAGGCATGTGTGATTAGACTGGTATGAGAACTGATCTTTGAAATAAAATGGAAATACCTAACCTTGATCTCAGTTTTTATGTGCTAACTGCTGGCTGAAGTTGTTTTAATGTCATGTTCTTAGAAATCCTAGGGTGTAGCCTTGACAGAGATGGACAGTATTGTAAATAAGTCAGGCTTTCCTTTAGCACCGTTGCTCCCTTCTGTGTACCACACGCAGGTATTCTACTGACTAATACCATGTAAATAGTAGACTTACTTTGGCCCTTTTTGCTGATTTCTTTGAGTGAAGTATGTCATTAAAGGGCCTTATAAATATAAGCTTTTCACAAATTACCCTAATTTAATAATTTGACTCGAACAACTGAAGAATACTTCCAGTCAATACTTTAATCTTTCATTTTTAATAACAATCTGTTTATAACAGTCATTGCGATTCTTTTGAAATTGTGAACAAAAAAATATTTTAATTTAATGGCTTTAAAGTCTGAATACCACAAGTTTAATATCTAACAAAAACCAAGTTATCAAATGGGTTGCTTTTAAACTACTTTCCACTCATCCCCAAGCCCATTCATTTCTACCGAAAACGTAAATCTTAAAAAATGGCTCTCAAATATATTCATGTTTCATCGTTAAAAAAGACTCAGTGTATTTCCTAGAACATAATCTACCGGTGGCTCTCAACGCAGCAGAGCTCACTCTTCTCTTTTAATTACGTGACGAGGTCAGAACCTTTTTTGAGCGACTTCAAATTTGAACTTGTAGACCGCCTGTGTGATTTTCAATGGCTTAGTAAATTAGCCTACTTGGCAGACATTTACAGCCACTTAAATCGATTCAACCCAGCGCTACACGGGAAAGAGCCTTAACAATCTTCAAGATGTACAAAATAGAGGTGACTGTAAAGAAAATCGATCTGTGGGCGAAAGGAACTATGAGTCCTTCGAAAATATAATTTCATGATTAAATAGGAGAACACTGACACTGCAGCAGCTGTATGACAAACACGTGCTTTAAAGTAACAGATGCGCGACTACTTCCCTGGCCTCAGCGAACAGCACAGCTGGATACAGAATACCTTTGCCTACCATCTCGAGGATTTAATTGCGAGCCTCTCCTCCAAGTAGCAGGAAGAACTTGTCGATCTATCCTGCAATAGCTCTTTGAAAGAGATTTTTAAAGGAAGGTTTTTGACTCAGTTTTGGTTGCATATGGCTACAGAAGAGAGCTCTCGAACAAGGCAATTATGGTTCTGATGCCGCTGGACACAACATATCTCCGTGAAGCGGGATTTTTCAGTGCTTCTGGCCGACACCAAGTACAGGAACACGTTGGGTGATGATTCCGATCTCCGCCTGAAGCTGACATCTATTCAGTCAGACATCAAAGCCTCAACTGCATCAGTGTAGAGGCATCACCCATGTCATTAGGCCCTGTTGCATCCCACTATTGGGTAGTTTATACAAGTTCACAATGGACTAAATTCACATTACATCACAAACATTGTGGTTTAACACAAAGGTGTGGATTTTAATGCAATATATTTGTAAAACAGTGGATTTGGATGTCATACATTTTCAAACAATATGTAATGCTATTTGGGTTTAAATTTAAATGATGGTTTTGTAAATATTCATTGAAGTGTCCACAGTTCCATTGGAACATTTGCTACTATTAAATAAATAAATATTAGTTTGTGCATTGAGCCATCTACTTGTCAGTGTTTATTATGTACTGTATGTATATGTCCAAGACAAATTGAGATGGGAGATGGAAGGCAGAGGTTTTGCTGAATTTTTAGGAGGCCTTAAGCTTCCAAAGTCGGGAAGCTCTGGTCTGGTGCATTTGTTAGGAACTACTTTCAGTGGTTGATAAACACACTTTTGGTGCTCAATTCTTTATAGCAGGATGGTCTATGTGGGATCTATTGGAAATAAACTGTTCCCATGTTCATTGTAATGAAGAAACTTTTCAGAGAAATGTTACAGATCTCTCTTTCTCTTTCTCTCTCTCTTTCTCTCTCTCTCTCTCTCTCTCTCTCTCTCTCTCTCTCTCTGTCTCACTTTCTCTCTCTCTTTCTCTCTCTCTCTCTCTCTCTCTCTCTCTCTCTCTCTCTCTCTTTCTCTCTCTCTCTCTCTCTCTTGCCCCCTTTCTTTCTTTGCTCTGTCCTTCCAATGCCCTTGATCCAAGAAAACAAGACACGCGCACATACACCCACGCACGCGCACACACACACACACACACACACACACACACACACACACACACACACACACACACACACACACACACACACACACACACACACACACACACACAGGTGTTTTACAATAAGATAGCCTAAGCTAAACATTATGCCCCCATGTTTTCATTTTTTGTCTTTTGTCTTCTATTTAGTTTTTTTTTTTGGTTTATTTGTCTGTTTGGTTTAGTCTGTTTACACCTTTGTCGTGTATTGCGTCATATGTGTATTCATATTGATCATTTGTATTGCACTATAAGCAAACAAATTAAAAATCAAAAAATCTGTGTTTCCTGTTTGTTTTTTTAAACGTGATTTCTAATCAATAAGGCCATGCATGTTCGACACAAGCAGAGCGTTTGATTAAAATCTTCGGTGTGGATTCCACCCATATATTGTGCACTTCTTGTTTTGAGAAGGCAATCTGTTCTGCCAGGTCCTGACTCATCTAAGTCTGAATCTTTAGGAATAAAATTCAAAATCATTAATTTAACTCACTAGAATGTATCACTGCCAAGCCAACAGTTTGTTTGCTAAACAAGCTTTCAAGCACCTTCATTTGATAAGCCACATTGCTACCAAATTGATTATTTGTCTTATGTATTATAGATATGACGTCTCATTTTTATCAGAGATTTGACGATGGCCTCAGGTTGTGAACACATCTGAACACACACTTTTAGTCATTCTGAATCTGGTTATAAGCTGATGACCTCAACTGTACAACATGGAACACAAAGGCAGGCAGGTGCTACTGCTAGCTTGCTCTGAGTACATTGTACAAAAACAAAATCAATCAAAAGCAGTTTTGAAAGAACAATCATTCATCAGACAAAAATGGGACAGAAATAATACTTTTTTTATTAAGCGCTACCCAATAACTTGGGATAGATGGCTAACAGTATGGCTAACCCAAGGTGTGAACATCCCCTTAAAACCATCTGTTGTACATTTGTACATTGGGGTTCATTGATTCCCTGAGCATTTGTGACCTTAAGTTGCTCATCTCACACTGTACAGGCTGGTTCTGACCCGCTAAGGAAACACTAGTGTCTTGAACTCAAACTATATTCTGCCCTACAAAACAAAAAGGCAGTAACTGCATTTTTGGTCAAAAATGAGTTATTATCATTTTCATGACATTCAAGGCATCCTTTGTTATGTGACAAAACATCTTATCTCAAGTGTGTGTCGTTTTGGAGAAAAATGGTAGTCGTTTGTACAGTAACTGCAAAAAGCCCTAGTGAAACAAAGCAAGAATACAGTAACAGCAAAATAGGTGTAAAATATCAAATTAAATATGAGGATTGATATGTACAAAGAATAAGCTAATATAAAGTAACAAAAACAGCCACATGTCCAATAATCTACCTACAACTACTTAGCTGGATGACAGGATAACTTGATAACAGCTTAGCAATGTGAGACTTTAAGCAGCCGTTTCAGCACCAGAACAGCTTCCGGGTGGAAAATATTGACCTAAAATGGTCAAATTAGTGTTGGTTTTGGTATATCCATGTTCAGGAAAACAAATGGTTCCAATTATTTCAAATACAGTGTATCTAACACACCCAGAGCCCAAGTTGTGGCAAAATAGTTTTTGAAGAATCTGTAGTTACTGCCTTTTTCCTTGGTACGGTGCTACGTTTTTGGTAAGTAATACAAAGCAAGAATACAGTAACTGCCAAATAGGGGTAAAATATCAAATTAAATATGAGGATTGATATGTACAAAGAATAAGCTAATATAAAGTAACAAAAACAGCCACATGTCGAATAATCTACCTACAACTACTTAGCTGGATGACAGGATAACTTTAAAGTCATTTTTCTCAGTTCTGCACTCTGTGTAGTTACTGCCTTTTTGCTTTGTATGGCAGTATTGTCAAGCTGCTGCTTTGTAAATGCACCAATTATGGATCAGATTGATGCATGTCACAACAAAACAGGACACACTGATTTCAAATGCATTTATTATTAATAGGCTTGTGTTATAATGAAACTGCATTCTCTTGGCATCTTTCAGAGTCTCAATTCCCTCAGTCATTTTGTATGCCTAATGGGCCCCACAGTAGACAATTGCCCGAAGCAGTGTCTTAAAAAGGAATTTGAATTAAGACAGCTAATGACAGTGGGTCAATAACCTTTTATTTGGATTATCTGGCTGCTAAGCCTTAAAAGCTAATAATGAATTCATGAATGGGCAAGTCTCAGGTGATCAGCATCAACCCACCATCCACCTTCTCGGATCATTTTGGCTTAGATGTTTCCAGTTGGTAAAAGGTTTGAGTAGAGTTACAGTCTCTGAGGTGAGCGTGCAGTCCATCCTGTGTTGGCGTTGTTAAAACTGTGATTGACAGGCTAAACCCGGCTAGGGCCTGCTAAAAACAGAGGCTTAAAGTGTTTGTTTGTAGGGTCCCCTGCTCGACAGAAAACTGATGAGCTAGATCTGCCCCAGAAATCAAAGCACCATTGGGGGTGCGCTTGCGAGTGTTCCACTCATCAGCCTGGCATCCTCTGCAAGATCACGAGGAAAGAGCGGGCAGGAAGTCACACAATGAGTCTGAACCGAGAGAATGAGGTGTGTCAGGAGTCCCCCCGGGGGGAGGCATGGAGGGAACAGTAGTGTGTGAATAAAAGAGAGTCAGTCAACAGCAGCGTCAAATAGAAAGGCTGGATTACGGCGTTCTCGCGTAGGGGGGAAAAAAGCGGCAGATAAATACCTCAAAGGATGAGCGCTGAGTGGAATATAAAGTTGTTTGCGATCAATGGACAAAGAAAAGAGGAGCAAACTGTCATTCATTCACTGAACATTGTATAAAACAGGGCCACATTCAGATACACCCTCACCCTCATCAGATGTATTATTTTAATGGCCTTTTACCTTGCTTCATGTAACAAAAAAAAAAAATTGTACATGCATGACCTTGTCCTTTTTTCAGTTGATTGCTCACACATGAAGCCGAGCACAAACCTATTCAGACATCTACACATGCACACAGGCACTCTAACTCCCACACATATTTGCAAAGCAAACAAACAATACAGCTCTCCGAGTGTGTGTTTAGAAAGGCAAACAGCTTGTAGGGACGACTGGCCACAAAAATAAGAGAAAAGAGACGAATGCGGTGTGTTCAGTCATTGCCGAGATTATAATGTCACTTGGGAGCCGAGGCCCTGCACAAACACCCCGCTGTGCTCTATTTCAATAACTTTCCATAGACCAATCTAATCTCCCCTTCCTCCTACACTGCTTTAAGGAGATTTTTATAGGCTTTTGTTTGAGAAGCAGATAATTCCTTATAAATCATAATAGCGCTGCCTGAATTGTAAAATGTTTCGTAGCTTAGTGATATGACTGGCTCACAGCGAATACAAATGTAGTGACAACTAAGCATTGTTCAGTATGTGCTTGAGATGGACTTGTTTCAGACCAACATTTCATTTCAGTCAGGCTAATGTTTAATTGATAATTGATGTTGACACATACAACATATGTATACAAGGCCACTTTAGGCATGCAGTACTATATTCTCATTGTATTTTACAATATTCAACAGTAGGTACATTGCGTGTGACCTCTCATGACTTTCTGTTTGAATTTCCAACATACATCAACATAGTGATGGGAAATAACCAATTTCAATAAAGACGGTGATGGTGTCGAAAACGTCCTCTCCTTTTAACAGTTTTCTCTTTTACTTTCTTTCTATAGGCTGCTTCTTTGTCGTGCTCACTGAGTGAATGTGTGGCCTTGAGGGATTTCTGAGGGACCATATGGCACAATACCACACAATATAGGTAATGTTTGCCTTTTTTCGTTCAGTTTTTCTGTTCTAAATACAGTAGAAATAGTTTGAGGGCGGAAGTTACTCCTGAAAAGTATTTGCCCTTTCTTAACAAAGCACATGCAAAAGCAAACTCAGTCCTAGATAGGACATATTTGCTGTTATAGAGGACTTTAAACATGATAAAAAGTGACGGAAACCTCAGGGGGAGGTGATAAACTTCAGCCTTTAACACCAGATTTGTGGATTTGATTGGTGAATTCTTTTTAGACTCAACTTTATCTTTCATCCAGGAGTGTCCAGAAAACAAAATGTTGTGTAGTGTTTGCAGTAATCAGTAGTTCTGCAAACCTAAGAAAAAAACTGCCAGAAGACATAAATGAATCAGTCAGGTCCATGCCTGTCTCTTCAGCGTATATCATTACCACTATGTAGAACACAAACAAATCAAAGAAACCAAAACTGCCTCCCACACACATTACAAGCTTGCATATTAAACTTTGCACTGTATACTGTATGTATTTCATCATTGTACTCGCATCTACCTGCATTTGTAGCCGGTCCCTTTACTAGTGAAAAAGTCAATTAACATGCCCTTTAAACACTGCATTCCTGCACAATTGACCCTACATCATGATAATGAATTTTAATATCCTATGTTCAAAAAGCAATGCATATGAATTTATGGTGATATTGTTGTGTGTAGGAGTAGGGATCACATATGACTTCAAGGATGAAAATCATGTTGAATATACACTAATATATATATATAAAACTTTATATTCACAATTAGCTAAAGCGATACTACGAAGGTAATTTTACAAGTCATTAGTAGTACTCAGCTTGACAAAAAAGGCTGTATAATGTCCCTTAGGGTTTTGGAAGGAGCTTTTAGAAGTTTGAAATACAACCCTGATGATAATGTCATCATCATCAGCTTGGGCATCTACAAATTCGGAACAAAATGCATACAAACAGGAAGTAATTTAGTTTGAATAGATAGGAATTTATCAGGCAGGTAGAGTCAATGGAAATCATGGCATTGATGCATTCATTTTGCTTGTTGAAGTCAATTTACTATAGAATTTACTACATTGCCTATGAAAACAATTGTATATTAATTAACTGAACCCGAAGTGGCAATTTAGAGTTGGAAATGACAACTCCTAAAGTAAAATAACCTTATAGCTTTTCTGTGGAGGTGCTCCATTTTGTTTGTTTACCTGTTAGGAGGTGGAATAAGTATTCAAACTCTGCCATTAATAGTGTTGAATGTTAATTATTATTAATTTAAAAGTCAGTTTGACATTTTGGAAAATACACTTTCAAATACATTTGCTTCCTTGCAGTGACTTAGATGGTAAGATCGATACCACTCTCATGTCTGTATTTTACATATGAAACTGGAACCAGCAGCTGGTTTGGTTAGCTTAGCTTAGCGTTAAGACTGGAAACAGGGGGAACAGTCAGCCTGGCTCTAGTCTCGCATTGCCAGACCTTCCTTCACAGCACAGCGGAGGAGGGTCTGGTTAGTCCACACAGCATTCCAGGATGGGAGAAAAACATCATCTAGTTAATTGGCATTTCTTTAAACCAATCACAATTGTCTTGGGCCACGGTGGAACATGTGTATGTTCAAAAGTTGTTTTAGTCGTGCAACAGAAAACTCAGATTGGACAGATAGTCTAGCTAGCTGTCTGGATTTACCCTGCAGAGATCTGAGGAGCAGTTAACCATAGTCCTCATAAATAGGGTTAGGTTTAGGGTTAACCCTAACCACCACCACAACCTACCTCCATACGCAGAGTTTGGCACTCTTATACTTCGTCACCTTATATCTTCGTTTGCTCCCACAATAATTACTATGACCATAATGGAACGAAATGTTGCCATACTGTACACGAATGCAGGGATGTATCCTAAATATGACAGTAGCATAGAATGCATAAAATGATATGTAAGGCTACATGTACATGGCTACATTTTGGTTTAAAAACAAATATATTTTGCTACGTTTACACCTTGCATTCACACTGGTCTGGCATTACAGAGCCCCTAAACCGGAGACATTTGAAAATACTTCTGACCCCGTTGTGTTTCAGTCTTAACGCCCGCAAACGGAGACCTTTGGCAACACCGACACGCCAAAGTTTCGCCGCCTGATTGGGTCTTATTGGTCATGGAGTCTGTTCTGCGAGACTTAGCTACTAACCAGTTACTAACTAGTTACCATCGCAACTACCAGCAACAGTCAGTATACATGCTGCCTCCTGTTTACCCCCGCGAGCACATGCCCAGTATACGAGAATGTTGATGAGATATGCTGTTTGGGCGTGTTAGTTTAAACGGAGATTAGTTTTTCTACTGGACCTAAAAACAGTTGTATGCACAGAGATCGCTTTGGCTCAAAACTCTGCTTAGAAACCAAAACATAGCAATGTAAATGTAGCCTAAGACTGAATGCATGACATCAGCTGAGGATGTTGCATGTGCAGCAGCTTGTGAAGATGATGATGATGATGGTGTTTGACATCTGATCACAGCAGTCACACTCTGCTGTGTAACTCCTTCCAAATGAGGCTACAGCTGCCAATGATGTTGTCACTGCTGTAAACGAAGTGGCCATTGGGAGCCTCAGTGAAAACTATCCTAGATTCTTGACACATACTTTTGATCACATCACAAAATCTGTCTGATACAGGAGATTTAAAGAGGATTTTCAGGCTTTTAAAGCGTCATGTATTCCCACCCAGGAGGTTTGTGAATGCCGTATAAATGGGAAAAAAACTGATAAGGTGTTATGAGTGCCTTTTACTAGAGTTTGTCATTGGAAACAACCGATCTGTACTTTTTTTATGCACTACATCCACCGGTTTGGTCTAGTCTAGTCTTTGCAAACCCTGTACCGAAGCAAAACAATGCTCAGGCTGCAGGAGGATTTATTTTGATCCAAAGTACATCTAGCTTAGATCATGCAGTACTTGAAGAGAGTGAAGTGGTGTCTGGCTGTTGATGGCACTCAGCTGAACAGAAAAATGAAGGACATGAGAGATAATAAAGAATATAATCAAACTTGTGTTTAAAAGCAATTCACAGTGTTTTCTTGTCCCTGTGATATAATTCTTGGATGGATATAGTGCATCACTGCTTTGTTGTTACTGTCTGTGAATATAATATAAAGTGCATCAGTTTAAAATGGAATGTCACTCCTGGATTATTCCTAAAAGCATGTTTTATGATGCGGAGAAGATGTGTCCCATAGTTCCATTAATATCTTACTTTGGTGAAAGGCTGAACTTGAGGCTGAGTATATAAAACCCAGTCAGATGAAGATATATGTTTAGACCACAATGAAGGAAAGCTTGACAAATAATTTCTGACCTACAGTAAGGAGATCCAACAAGTTGCTTTCCTCTGAGGAATGTCTCGGGAAATCCATCATGCATTGTTTCAATTAGTTCCCCCCTTCATTGCAGGATTCTACAAGTCTGATATCTTAATGAAAACACGTTGCACATAACACTGTAGATGTTAACTTTCAAATTACTGGGCATGCCTAGTGTGACGGGGCCCTGTGTTATAGTCTGATAACATCTACAGTTTTTCTTCTACTCTATTGCAGTTCTTTTAGGTATTTAGGTCTCACAATGCAGGATGGGGTGGGTTGGAGTACACTTGGTGATGAAATGTGAAGCTTGTGCTGCTGCTCTCAAGTTACAAAAAAAGTAATCAGGTAATGCAGGTTCGAGAAAGATAGTTCAACATATTAGAAATAATGCCTTTTTACTCACGTAAGACGATCTCATGTATATATTAGGAGCTTGAGTGAGGACACTCTGAGCTTGTTTCTGAGCAAGCTAAAAAAATTTCTTTCTCCCAGGTCTACCTTCATATCCCATGATTGGGCATTTTGTAGTAGGTTGTTTCTTATTGTTCTTGCTGTGGTTGGTGGCTTTTCTCCCTCCCTCACGAATTTGATCGATTATGTTGGTTTCACATGTGTTTGCCGTTTCTTGTGTCTCTCATGCTCCAGTGTGTTAGCGAGTGTCATGAGCACCTTGTCATGGCGCCATCTGTATCTTCTTCCTTCTGTAACACACTCGGCGTGAATACACCCAAACAAGTGTTTGTGTTTTACAGCCCAGCTGCCACGTGCATGGCCACGAAGAGCGAGGCAGGTGTGATGAAAGGAGGGAGGGCTGGTGGTGGAGGCTGATCAGGAAATGGTGTAGGGAAATCTAATTTATTTTTCATACGCTGCTGAGATAGAATGTCATATATCATGCCATGCAGCAATTTTGTGCCAGTCACAGGCTCACAAAAGATGAAAGAATAGTGATCAAAGATACAGAGAAAGAAGTCAGCTGCTGGAGTTGCTATGGGATCCACTTCCACTGAGAACAATATAAACTGTGTTAAAATAGTCATCCAGTATCCTGTCACTGTTGGTTATCAGTGTGGGACAACTCACTTCAAACATTTTACGCATGAGGGAACAGGGATAAACTATAGCCTTTGTTTTTTTGTCTACACACTTGAAAGTGATGTGAAAGAAACAGATTTGGGACTGAATATATACTTTGAATCCCTGGACCAGAAAGATGCAATATCTCATCAATGAGATGAGATATTAACAGGTATGATGTTTACCATGTTCACCATCTCCCTGATGAATCTAGCTGTACCTTTTACACTCGTTGAGACCGTGTGGTGACAGTGATTAAAACAGAGACATTCTCATTTGTGTTCCATGAGTCACATACATTGTCTCTATCACAAACCAAACCACATCTTAGATATGATTTATTGTTGCTGCTGTTGTTTTTTACATTAGTCATTAAACCATAGATGCTTTCGAGATTCACCAGAAGCTTTCAAAGCTATAAAGATATTATGGTGTTGGCTGTGACCACAATATATATATATATATATATATATATATATATATTTATTTTTTATTTTATTTTTTTTCCGACGTTCAGCCCCTATAAAAGCACTCTGTAAAAACATCCACTCTCATATCCATTACAGGCAGCCCTTCTTGATTGTATACCATTAACTCAAGCGCAATATGGACCACTGCTTTACAAGACAGAAAGACTAGAAATGCATCTGTCATGTATATTAATAAACGGAGCATGTCAGATCTTTCCCTTTCAATTACCGTTTGATTGATTACTTCATTCAGCCAGTCTGTCATTGATTGGCTGCACCAACATGGCCTCTTTACGACCTTTTCCTTGTTTCTACTTTAAGGTTTGAGAATGTATACCGTCTTGTTACACACCAGAGATCAACCAATTACAGCATCTATATCAGGCATAGAAGCTCTTTCTACTTCACTGGCGCCATGGCAAATGTTATGATTTGTACCATGTTCCGAGTTATGATTTCTAGAGGAGATATCGAGCTACATATTGAGGCGCAGAGCATATTCAATGCAAAAAAATACCCTTTTTGACAGGGCATTTGTTCTCAAATATTTTGCTATTTTTTCACTTGTATAATTTGCTAGTGGGTGTGTGTTATTATCTTCAAACAAGAGAAATTGATTTGCATTTGAAACAAGCTTACCCCACTGGCAGATAGGTCTGCTGGAGATTTTAATACTCAGTACTACATTAATTGACTGGGGTTTTCTTTTGCAGTACACCGTACAATTGTAGATCTAATTATTAAGATACAACATTCAGAAAACCCACACAGCACTTGAAAACAAACTAAATATGTGAGGACTTTGAGTGGGTGTAACGCTTGTTTTGCATTCTCAATCATTACTACATTAATTTGAGCTACTCTATAGGCCTCAATATTATTCATGTCTGTGTGCCGTTTTTGCTCTTAATACTACGTCATCTTACTGCGCCGCGGTTGCACTGCTGCTCTGCAGGGTGCTTTTTGTGTCGTATCTGACGCTGAGAGACACTGACCAAGCGTCCATATTTTACGATTTGGGAGTGAGAACGGGTTGAAATAGTATATGGATAACATGCTAGCAAACAGCTGCCTGTTTAAACATCAGCAGAGACAGAGCAACATTAGCATTCATTTGAAGTTGTGTTTCTGGACACTTGGTGAATGTAAATCCAACATTCACTCTCCTTTTATCTCTGTTTTGGTCTCCACCAAGTCCTGAGGGAATATCTGTCTCTTTAGCTGCTAAATGCAATTCTCAGCAGCTGCTAACGTTGTGTGTTTTTTGCTTGGTACTGGGCAGGTAGCGTACAGTGGTTTTAGCAGAGCTTTAATGCTATAAATGTGGGCCAGAAAACCAAAACAATGACCTAAATAGGCTAAAATGCTCCTCAGATCTGAGGGGAATAGCAGTCAGGTGATAATTTTCTGTGGATTTCTAACTACGAGAGATCCTTTTTTTAAATGATATAGTAGCATAGTTAGTTATGTGAGCCATTGTTCATACATTGATCAGTGCAGCTTTAAGAAGTGCCTTTAAAAGTCCAGAGCCGCAGTTGTGAAACCCAGCACCAGGTCTTATGTGTAACAATGCGTGTAATTATCATAATTACAAAGCAATAATTAGGTAAAATTGTATCTATACTGAGCTGATTGTAGTTTAGCTCTTGCTGGGAACACCAGTGAGGTGTTTAAACTCAACCTCTGTTGCAATCATGCCCACACATCTTAAAATCAGGACGTGTGTGGAGGTGCTGAGAACATGGTACAGGTATTTTGCACACTTCCACACCATATTTGTATATATTATGACAATTTTATGTTGCAAACTGACATTATCTGTATGCACCAGGCAGTGTGATATACTGTATCCATGCATTATGTGAGTGTGAATCAAATATGAAGACTTTTTTTTTTCTTTGATCACAGCAGGCATCCCTCAGCCCAGTAATGAAGAAATCAAAAGCCCACTCATCAAATCTTTTTTAATGGATCAGAGACATGTTGTTTCCATGAATGCAAATGAACATTATCATCGTAGCATTCAACTAGAACAACAACAAATATATTTCTTTATTTGCCTTATTTGTCTTAATTGCTTATTAACTTGGGATTACTTTGTGCTTTTGTTAAATCATTTCACATGCTAATTAATCAGTTTCAGTCCACAAATGCAACTCCTCCTCAACAGAGCCCATCAGCTAAACAAGCTTAAATGAAGCATTGCAAACTAGGCTACCTCTGACAGTCTGCCACATTGCACACAATGCACAATTTCTTAGAAAGGAGAGCATTGATCTGCGCTAAATCGGAGCAAGTTTGTAACAAACCCACTGGAGCTGAACTGATGTGGTTAAAGAGCTGCACCAGCTGCCATGCGCTTTTGTATGATGAGTTTTCTCGCTTGTTGCCACGTGGAAGAGAGATAAGTCTTGCAAGTGAACACAGAGCTGAGTCAAAAAGCAGAAGAACTCAATACTTCCAAAAAAGAGCTTGTTTGTCTCTTCTGTGATGCCATTTTTGAAATCTCACCTATAGAGAAAAATCTATTTTCCTCCATCATGTTTGTGGTTTCATGTTGTAAACTTTTCTTCTTTTTTCCCCATGTTTCTCACCTGTCTCCTCTTCATGATTAACTGTCACTTGTATTACAGCAGCAAGAGTAAAGCTTTTGTGGAAAAGCATGAGGACAGCAATCCTTTAGTAGAGCACATGGCATTGCATCATGACATCAGCATTATTTTCAGCCTTGGAAATGTTTTCAGAGTGATTCATCAGGTGATCTTTTATTCTCCAGAACGTGTTTGCAATCAATCAATCAATCAAACTTTATTTATATAGCACTTTACAGCAACCAGCAGGTATCCAAAGTGCTTAACATCGAAACCAAGAATAAAAACACATATCACACAATATAAAGAAAGAACATGTAAAAACAGAAATAGTTACAGAGAAACAAAAGAACGAAATCGTCACACCACTGCTACGTATTAAAAGCCTGACTAAACAGATGCGTTTTAAGTTTGGACCTAAAAAGAGCTACATCTGTAATAGTGCGAATATCAGGGGGTAACTTGTTCCAGAGTCTCGGGGCAGCAACTGCAAAAGCCTGGTCACCCCACCGTTTATATCTAGACCTCGGCACTTCTAAAAGTCGCTGGTTTGAAGACCGCAATGACCGGTTGTGCTCCCGCAATGTTAAAATTTCGGACAAATACTCCGGGGCTAGACCATTTAAGGCCTTGAAAGCAAACAATAAAATCTTAAAATCGATTCTAAAACGCACAGGGAGCCAATGAAGGGTGTAGAGAACGGGAGTGATATGTGCACGTCTAGATGTGTTTGTTAAAAAGCGAGCAGCTGCATTTTGCACAAGTTGAAGACGTGCGATGGAGGTCTGATTCAGACCAACGTAAAGAGCATTACAATAATCCAACCTAGAACTAATAAAGGCATGAATTGCCTTTTCTAGATCGTGCCTGTTGAGGAAAGGCTTAACTTTAGCCAGGAGACGAAGCTGGAAAAAGCTCATTCTAACAACATTACTGATCTGCTTGTCAAATTTCATGCTGCAATCAAAAGTAACCCCCAAATTTTTGACGGCTGACCTAGTGTAGGATGCTAGAGCTCCCAAACTCAAAGCTGGACCATTTTGCGTGCCTGAAGTACTGAAAATAATACACTCCGTTTTATCTTCATTCAAATTAAGAAAGTTTTCTGAAAGCCACAGCTTAATATCAGTGATGCAACTAAGCAGGGAGTTTAGTGCGACACTGTCATTTGCTTTAATAGGCAAATAGATTTGCAAATCATCTGCGTAACAATGGAATGACAGTTTATGCTTTCCTATAATAGCCCCTAAAGGCAGCATATATAAAGAGAACAGAATGGGGCCAAGAATTGAGCCCTGGGGAACCCCACAAGAGAGAGGAGCAGCTGACGAGAAGAGGTCACCAATCATGACAGAAAAGCTCCTATTAGCCAAATAGGAGCTAAACCATGCAAGTGCCGAACCTCTGATGCCTACACAATGCTCAAGGCGAGAGAGGAGGACTGCATGGTCCACTGTGTCAAAAGCCGCTGTGAGGTCCAAGAGCACTAAAACAGTAGGATTCCCGGCATCTACAGACAAGGCAATATCATTATGTACTCTCAACAGTGCAGACTCAGTACTGTGGCGTGATCTAAAACCAGATTGAAATTTTTCAAACACAGAGTTCTGCTGTAAAAAGGCTTGTAACTGTATGAAAACAACTTTTTCCAAAACCTTAGAAAGAAAAGGCAGATGAGAGACTGGTCTAAAATTTGACAACACTGTGGGGTCAAGATTAGGCTTCTTAAGTAGGGGCCTGACCACAGCATGTTTGAAGGCAGCTGGGACAGAACCTAAACTAAGACAAGAATTAAAAAAAGTAAGAAGACTAGACCCAATGGTGCTATTAAAAACCTCCTTCACCATTCTGGCGGGAACAATGTCTAGGGGACCGTTGGTGGGTTTCATGTGTTGTACAACCTCACTAAGTAACGTCAGTGAAAGTGGTTTAAATTCCTCAAACACAGCTGAGTGTGCAGGAGAAGCAGGTACAAACACTTTAAAATTAGCACTGGCATTTTTCCTGACAGATGCTACTTTGTTGATAAAATAACAGAGAAATTTCTCACATGTACTGATTGAAACATCTGTCGGAGCAGAGGTGCATGGATTTACAACAGAGTTAATAGTATTAAATAACACTCTAGGTTCATGGCAGCTGCTAGCTATGACGGAAGAGAGATGGTGCATCTTTGCCACCTTCACAGCCTTCTGGTATGCTGCTAGACTGTCCCTTAGTAACCCCAGTGATATGTGTAAATTGTCCTTCTTCCACCTTCGTTCAGCTTTTCTGCAGTGTTGCCTAAGGGCCCTTGTGGTGTCATTTAGCCAGGGGTCCGCCTTAGGTTTAATAGATTTAATCCGATGAGGGGCAATAGAGTCTAGGATTTCAGTGCATGTGGAGTTGAACACAGAGAGAATGTTATCTGGGGAAGAGGGAGATACCAGACCATTCTTTACATAAAACTGTGAGCCCACAAACGCAGAAGCAAACTCTCCAGCTGAAGAGGAGGTGATGCAGCGGCGCCTAGAAGCTGAGGAGACAGGCTTAATAGCGGGTGGTGGAACACTGATCTCAAACCTGATGGGGAAGTGATCTGAGATACCAGTTTCTGTTATTTCTCCCAGAGAAACTGAAAGCCCATATGAGATGATGAGATCCAAGGTGTGGCCTAGATGGTGTGTCGGCCCTTCCACACATTGATTAAGGCCAAAAGAGTTCAAAAGTGTTTTAAAATCATGAGCAAGTGGGTTTGAGGGACAACACACATGGATATTGAAATCCCCACAAACCAGAAGCTTGTCATATTTAGGAACCACATCAGCTAAAAACTCAGAAAACTCACATATAAAATCCTTGTTGAGTTTTGGTGGGCGATAAACAACTGCACACAACACAGGAGAATCCAGGTCAGCCACAAACAGCTGAAGCTCAAAGCTATTATAAATGAGTGCAGGTAACAACCTGCATCTGTACTCATCTTTGAAGAGAGTGGCCAGCCCACCACCTCGACCTGACACTCTGGGCGAGTTGAGGAAAGAACAGCTGGGGGGGAGGAGCTCCGAGAAGGCGCTGTCATCACCTGGTTTCAGCCAGGTTTCCATCAACAACAGAAAGTCCAGCGCATTTGTCGTAAAAAAGTCATTCAATATAAAAGTCTTATTTGTGAGTGATCTAGTGTTGATCAGCGCCATGCGAATCGGGCGCCTTTCAGTCTGTTGGGAAGCACGACTGAGCGGGCGGAGATTCCCATGTACGCAGCCTCGCCTGGAGCGCTTCCTGTTCCAGCAGCAGGAAGACGGGCACTCGGAGTCCGGTACAGTCGGCCGGAGCCACCGGTAACTGTGGACCGGAGAAAGCCGCAGATTGCAACCGATGAACTCCGCGGGAAACCCGACACATGGATGGCCCAGATCGCAGGTGGAGGATGATGCCAGGTACGCTCTGAGCCTGACACGTACTCCTCCTCTCTTGCCGCGTCTCCTGCGGCGATTGTTGCGGAGCGGCAGACAGGGCTGACGCCGTAGAAAGGCAGGAATGGACGCCAGGAAAGGCGGCGGCGTACCTGACTGACCGTCAGAGCCGTAGATTTGAACTTTCTCCGCAGACTTACATATAGTTAAAAGAGTCAGGCGGTCATACACCAGCAGCGGTGATACATTTCGAGTGACAAGCAATAGAAACAGGCAAATCAGCAATAATCCCAGCAGAGGTAAGCGGCGAGACACACACAGCGGCGCCATCTTTACCATCTTCATTATTTGCAGAACTATGTAGCAACTATGTAGCAAGAAACAAGTACTTTTAAAGTCCATATCCACAACGTTCCACTTCCAGGATTGCTCCGGTGCTGCGGGAAATTCCTCCGAATGCACCTCTTTACGGCCCGATGTCCGTTTCCTTACGCTGTCTTTGTGTTGGAATTCTAAACTCCGGTCGATTTATGAGGACTATGATTAACTGCTCCTCAGATCTCAAATCCAGACAACTAGCTAGACTATCTGTCCAATCAGAATTTTCTGTTGCACGACTAAAACAACCTTTGAACGTCCACCAAAAGAAGTTCCTTCTCGAGGCTACTTTGCAGCGGCACAGCGGCTCTGTGAGGTGCTTAGACGATTGTGATTGGTTTAAAGAAATGCCAATAAACCAGAGCTCCACAGCACTGTGGAGGAAGGTCTAGCAATGCGAGACTATTCGGACATGAACATATAAAGCACTCTGAACAGATACAAACAGCTTCTGAATTGTTCCAGTATTATTCTCACCCCTCTCACACCCATCCACCCTACTGACCTGTCACGCACACAAACATCACACCAGATCATAACTCAATCAAATCCAGATCTTGGCTCATAGTTATCAGATTCCGACTTGATTTCCAGTATAAGCATTGAGCCTCAGCTTTTCACCTGTCTGTCTTCAACAGATGTGTTGTTCGGTAAAGTATAAAGCTTGACTGACAGCCAGTCAGCTGTCTTTTTTTACCTCATGATCAGATACGAAAGTATGGCACCTTGAGCAACTTTAAAAGTAAATGGGAACCGATAAAATGAAGTTAGGGATCGTCTCAAAAGTGCACAATGGCCAAGAGAGCTTTTCAGACTTTTTTAATTATATACATTTCAAACCAACCTTATTTTAAATCTGGACCTCCTCTCATTGCAGTATGTCCCAATGAGCTACTGCTATTTCACCATCAGCTTTATTCTTAAAGGCCCCATATTATGCCCATTTTCAGGTTCATACTTGTATTTTGGGTTTCTACTAGAGCATGTTTACATGATTTAATATAAAAAAAAACATTATGTTTCTCAAACTGTCTGTCTGAATATATCTATATTCACTCTCTGTCTGAAACGCTGAGCTCCATTTTTAGCACCTGTCTCTTTAAGCCCCCCTTCTGAAAAAGCCTAGCCTGCTCTGATTGGTTGGCGTTTACGGGTCTTCAGCATCTGCGCTCTTGGGGTCGCTGCACCATCATTGCAGCCAGGAAATGACTAACTGTAGCTGCATTTTCTACCTAATATTGTATAGTTGTGACATCACAATACGGTCCTGACGGCTCGTTAAAAGACACCTGAATTCGGGCTGTGTGCATATCTCCTTTAATTTAGTGTTTTAATACTTAACAGTAGTTATATAGCGCCTAAACCTACAGTACTTTATATCAAAAAGGACATGGAAATCTTACTTTTTACATTATGGGACCTTTAACTTTTTTAACTTTTATTTACCCAGTCCCATAGAGATTAGAAATTGAAAACTGTATTTCCAATATGTGGCTGTACATTAGGAACATACAGCGGAACAGTCCAGTGATCTGAGAGGCTGATAAACTAAAGTTGGTGGAGGCATGATGAAAGTTTGCCCAGAATGGCTTTAAAACAATACAATTGTACCAATGGCTCAGTTGATGGACAGAAATAATGATTGAGGTTTGAATCTGGTATCAAATCTCTACTGGGTCCAATATGTGGAGACAATGTTGATGCATTTATATACAACAAATCACCATAATCAAGAATGGTTGCAACAACCAAGCTTCACAGAAAAATAGGACTTGTCAAAAAAAAAAAAAACTTAACTTTAGTCACAGTTTCTTAACAAGGTTTTCAAGCCAAAAACCATATGAGGTTTTGATAACAGGAGTGGGAGTAATCAGAATCATCAAATATGAAAGCTTGGGCAGGAACGCCGAATTAAAGAAACAGTCTTGTGCAGACCATTATTATACATCTTAACATTTCATGCATTATTATTACATTCTTAAAGACTTTTAACCCCTCATACAAATAGTAAAACCTGAAATTACAATAGAAATAGAGAACTCAACAAGCTTACCTGTTATATTGTGTCCTATGGATGATGGGCTGTTATATTTTCTCCTATGGAGGACGGGGTGTAAAGGTATAGGATTTCTGAAGCACAGCGCGTCAGTGATGTCCTTCTAAGGATCTTATCTTGTCAAAGGAAGCAGTGAGCAGTCAACGAGGATCGATAAATGGATTTTAGGAACCTGAAGCTCCACCAGGCTGAGTTTGACAGTACGCACACTCCTCTCTGTTACACTCCTCTCGATTGTTATGTTTCAATCAATGGACTCCACTGACTGCGTGTGTCTGGTCAGTGCAGTAAACCCAATGACCACAGTCAAGTTGCTGTTAGGTCTTTGCACTCAGCAACAATGATTCTCTAACAATTTTACACATCAAATGTATGTTAACAGGTCTTGGAAAGTGCTACTACATATGTGAAAAAAGTTCTATAAAGCCTTTTGTGTGTCCAGAGGGAGCTGTCTGGATGCTGACAAAATTGCCTCATGTGTATCACTTGAGTCAGTGTCAGTGGAAGCTGTAGACCTCAAGTTTGAAAAATGAAACAAGATAGATAGATAGATAGATAGATAGACAGGTAGACAGATAGCCTCAAAATAAACACAGAATAATAAGCATTAGCAGCTACAAGCATAACACACCCAAATCTCCAACCAAATTGTCCATGGTTGAGTTGCATTGTTGGTAATCTAGGTGCCAGGTAGGAAGAAGAATGGATGTAATGCATCGATACTTGTTTTTTAACAGACCATCGTAAGTATGATAATGTTATAGGAATTTAATGCTAAAGTAGCGGAGTACAATTTCAACAAGACACATGGCGGACAGTCTATTAGATTGATATATGTGGCATAATAAAATGACCAGTAGTGTGGTCTGGGCAGCCTGTAAATTGGAATTTGGCCAGGCATCTGTGCTTATGCATATTCTAGGATCTGAGTCTGATGCACAGGCCTGCTATCAGCTGACTACACGAACATTAGTGATTCATAAAAATCAATTATGAAGCGACTGTAGCTACAGGTGTGTACCTTGTTTCCTCTCTTGTTACACCTCTCTCTCATATTGGCTTCATTTTGTTCATGCAAAAATCAGGGAACTATACTCTGGTGCTTTTGAGACAGCATTGAAAGAGCTGTGGGCAGACTGTGGAGATCAGAGCCTAAAATTAGAAAAATGGCAGATATTGGGTCAGACTGAAGATTGAAATAGGTCAAACCAATGTTGAGAAACGTCTGAGTAGACGGTTATTGTTTTATAGTTTCTTACTCAGTCACATATAGACGGTTATTGTTTTATAGTTTATTACTCAGACAGAGTCACATACAGACTGTTGTTGGTTTATAGTTTTTTACTCAGACAGAGACAATGAGAGAATTATTGCAGCCTCCGCTGTAGACGGCACTCGGGCCCTACTAACACTGCTTTTGGGCAAAGATGCCCGTGTTGTGTTGTGTAAAACTGGGTACATCAAATTTGATGATGATCACATTGGTGCACAGAGGAGGAAACACTGTGCAAATGCTTCAGCAGTCGTAAAGGGTTCTACAGGTATCGGGGCCATATGATCAAGACAAGTCTGAGACAATAGTAGCCTGAGTAACAGTCAAAATCCTAACAGTAACAACATTTAGTAAAATGCTCTAACACTAGAACTGCCACAGTTTTAAGTTGGTGTGGATGTGCAAGATCAGATGGCAAGTTGTGTTGACTGTTGAACTGAAAGATGCACTGCACACAGGAGAGATGGAGATACAAATATAAATGTTGAGGGGACTTATTGTCATTCTTTTGTTAGACAAAATGTGATAATGTAATAATTTTCACTGTGTATGTTTTGTGGGGGGCTGCGTATGTGTGTGTCCTACTGCTATAGAGATTGAAACGCTGCACTATAGAGATGGAGAGTGATGACGCAGTAAGTGGCCTATCGGCGCGAACAAAAGGATACAGCTGCTCTTGGGCGTCAGGCTCGCGATTATAGAACCACTACAGCGTGATTTATGCTTCTGCGTTAAATCTACACCTTGGCTACATATGTAGGTACATGGAGGCACGGACCCTACGCCGTAGCCTGACGTGCACCTCTCGAAAAAAATTTAACATCGCGTACGTCGTACGTCGCTCGGCCGTGGCTTGGTATAGTTGCATTTCCCTCTACTAATTTCAGGGTTCTCATTCTCCATAAACAACATGAAGGGTTAACTTTTCCTGCTACAGATTTCCCACCGTGTTCACAAAGCACAGGGGAGACCTTTTGTTTCTGTCACTATGCCTCTAGAGTCAGCACTCGCTCCGAAGCTAATCAGCGTCACTCTCTTACTCGCTCTGCCACACACTCACACACACATGCCAACCCTGCTATTTTCTTAAAGAGATCCACGCACACACCAATGCACAGGTATAAACTTCAGGCCACTTACTTAGGCTACTGCGAAAGCTCTGCGTGGAGCCTCCGCAGGACCATAAATTACGCTTAAGTGTCTGGCAGTTGAAGTATATCCTTATACTACTGTTCATTTCTGCTTGATCCTACTCCCTGGGAAGACTAGTAAAACACGGAATTTCCTGTGAAAGAAGGAAAATAGACGGCAACTTGCTCTGTTCCCCAGTATCACCAGTGGCCGATTTAACCACAGAAATGTATAAATTACCTGCCTTTGTTGTACAAGCCTCTGCAGATGGGAGATCTTTTCCTTGTCTTAGGACCAGTGGTATGACAAAGAGAGGCAGAAGCATCTGCTCTATGACAGGGATGTGTACTGTACAGAATATGCTGCAGAGAGCATCTGACATCATAGGGGAACAGTCAGTATCTCTAAATCACAGCCTACTTCAATCATACTTCATCACTTTGAGTTCTTTTATTATCAACATTTCTGAAACTAATTAAAAGGGACCCTTATCAGGCATTGGAAGCAAATTACATATTGAGTAGGGAACAAAAAGTTAATCCTATCATTGTAACCAGAATATTGGCTGACTGGATCACATGCAGATTACTTTGATTTGAATCTGCTCTAGAAGCTCATCTTCAAAAAAATTTGAAACAAGCTGCATTCTGTCCACAAGGGAAGCCTGACATCGGACATGTTGTTCCTGTTTGACAAAAAGCTGTCTGACAGCCCGCTGATTGGTTTTGTGCCCCACGCATTCTTTTCCTACTGTGTATCCCTGTATCGGGCATATTTCTCCTCAATGACTTCTTCCTGTCAGCCATTTTGTCAACACACAGGCACACTGTATATGAGGGGCCCTATTTCAAAGCTGCTTGTCTCTTGTTCAGGAAGCTTAAGCTCTTTAACACCTGCAGTATGAATTATATAACAGTCCCCCATATGGACAGTCATTTGCAAAAACATACACACACACACACACACATCTTGCTGGCATGGGTGCTCACACAGTGCAAATGAAGACTAATGACCCAGTATCACAGTGACACTGCCTCTGTTAGCTTTCTCTCAGTCCGTGAGAGACCTACATCTTTTGGTTATATCGCTGTTATGTGACCCAGATAATGTAGTAACACAGGTACACAGCCTATGAAGTACTGTAAACAATGCCTCTTTATTATCATAAAAAAAAATGTTCTAACTGAATCCCCCCCTTTGTCATTTTTGTTGCTATGAACGTGTAAAGGGTCAAGTGTCAACAACTAGCATAGCTTTAGTTGAACAGTCCGACCAATAATTACTTATACAATTACAATTTACAAATCTAAACAAAATTAACAATTATCATCAACAGTCAAGCCTCTTAAGACCTTAGCTAATGTTAGCAATTCATTGCAGTTAAACAAAGAAACCGTGATTATGTTAATTATGTAATAATTGTTAAAGGCCTACAGATGGGTTGGGTTTACTGCCCAAGAGTTTTTAATGTTGAGTATAGTTTGAATTGCAGATGTCTAGACATTTCGCACAGACTGTCCTCATTTATAGAATGGCTTTAGGGTTTTGGTCTTATTTGTTTTTTCAAGATAAGGCAAATATTCAATATTTTTTCTTATTGAACTACTGAATTGATCCTACTAACAATTATTGTCTGTGTAGCCAAAATATTGATATACTGTACCTTAATTCCTCTGTGCCATAGAGCTCCATTGTTGTCCAAAAACATTGCTAAAAACACATCAATGAGCCACACTGTTGCACTGGTCCCTTAATTACAATTAACATGTGCACTGTAGTTTATCTTGCCAAAAACTCACTAGTTCATAGCTTGTCCTCATGCATGTAACTCCCCAAATGTGTATTAATCCACAGCTAAAAATAGCTAAAAAATTATCAGGGTTCTTAATGACTCAGAAAGAGCCTTTGGGGGGTAACTACGCAAGACAACAAGCATGATTCATTTGCATACAGCAAAGGCAATGTAAATAGTATCGGGACTTATAATCTTCGTTCCCAGGATCTTTTCCTTCTGTCTGTTCCAAAGGTTGGAACTGAACTGGGGAAAAAGGTGTTTAAGTTTGCTGTTCCCTCTACCTGGAACAAGTTACAGAAATCCATGAAACTTATTGAGCTGGTCTCATTGGTCGCTTTTAAGAGGATGTTGATTGACTTGGAGGCAGCCACATCTGACTGTAGATGTTTTGCCTGATGTGTTTAGGATTGTGGTTGACTTTGAGGGATTTGCTGATTCAGTTGTTTTTAGTTTGCTGATTTTAGTTGTTTTTCTGTGTATTTTGTGTTTGTACGTGTGGCTGTAATGCTGACATTCTGGAAACAGAGATTTCTTTTCCTCATTAAATAAAGGTAAAGAAATAAAGAAATAAAATAATAACTCTGTGTTACCTTATTTGACAGAAATCTATCCATGTGCCTGTCATTTCTGACAATGTAATAAACAAAACTGACTATTATGCTTGAGTAAATGAAACCTCAATTAACAAAACTGGTTAAAAAATAATATTAATATGTAAATACTACTGGTAAAACCATCGAGAGTCCGGAACAGCCTGACTCTGGGCGTTAAAACTGAGGTTAGCGTTCCTATTCAAGTTGATGTTCTGCTTGTTCAACGGTTGTTTGGTAAACTAATATTAAAGCAGCCATATTATGCTCATTTTCAGGTTCATAATTGTATTTTAAGGTTGTACCAGAATAGGTTTACATGGTTTAATTTTCAAAAAACACCATATTTGTGTTCTCTCTCACTGCTGCAGATCCTCTTTTCAGCTGGTCTCTGTTTTACCTACAGAGTGAGACCTCTTTTCTTCTTCTTCTTCTGTACTATCTTTGATTGCACTGCACATGCCCAGTAGCTCAGATGTAGATCATGTCAGCTAGCTAGCTCCATAGACAGTAAAAGAAAGGCTGTTTCTACAACTTTGGTCAGTTACAAGGCAGGATTAGCTGGGAGACTTCTAAATGAGGGCGCACATGTAAGTAGTTCTTTTGTAGATTATGGTGAACTTGTGTGTGTTGTAGCAGTGCTTTGCTATTGAGAACGAGGTAGCATGCTAGCGTTAGCATGCTAGCGTTAGCATGCTAACGCTACGAGCTAAAGGTTGCGTTAGCCTGCTCGTTTCGGCTTGTGACGTCACAAGCCGTGCCGATTTTGAACAGCTCACCCAGAGACTGAAGGCAGGACACATTCAGAAACCGTATCTCACTCTAAACAGCATGGGTGGATTTTTTTCAAAGTTTGTATGTGTGTGGAAGCACCAGAGACACAACATAACACCCCAAATCCCAGAAAAAGTGATTTTTTCATAATATGGGCACTTTAAGGAGTTAAATTGCTATTTTTCCTCTCAATTCTTATCATTTTGCACTGCTGGCTAAAACCTCTTTGGAGGGTGCCAAAAATTCCTCTATGCAGGAAAACCCCTGATTATTAACTCCTGTTCAAGAAACTTTAAAAAGACAAAATTAAGCAATATTACACTTAAACAGAGATGGGAAGTAACGAAGTACAAATACTTCGTTACTGTACTCAAGTAGATTTTTCAGATATTTTTACTTTACTATTTATTTTTGTGCTGACTTTTTACTTTTACTCCGTACATTTTAACACTAATATCGGTACTTTCTACTCCTTACATTTTACAAAATTGGCTCGTTACTTTAGTTTCAAATAATTTCAGTGGAGTTACCGTTATTATTTTTTTCGCGTCATCAATACCGAATTCAGTCTAATTGGATGGGAGTATACGTTGCACTTGACGCACCACTACAAGACGACTCGACAGATTTGGCAGCATTCATTCGTGGCAAATCATTGCGGCTTGATGGCGGTAACGTTAGCACATAGTAGTATGGACGGTGACATGATTGAAAATTAAGAAAATGGAGATCCCAGAGATTGGTTGTCATTCGCAAGGCTACTTTTACTTTTATACTTTAAGTAAATTTCCAAGCCTGTACTTTGTTACTTTTACTTGAGTAAAGAAGTTAAATCAGTACTTCTCCTTTTACTAGAGTATTTTTTAACACAAGTAGCTGTACTTCTACTTGAGTACAGGAAGTGAGTAATTTTGCATATTATGCTCATTTTCAGGTTCATAATTGTATTTAGAGGTTATATCAGAATAGGTTTACATGGTTTAATTTACAAAAAAACACCATCTTTTTGTTGTACTGCACATTGCTGCAGCTCTTCTTTTCACCCTGTGTGTTGAGCTCTCTGTTTTAGCTACAAAGTGAGGCATCGCACTTCTGTTCCAACTTAGTTGGGAGTCGCATATGCACAGTAGCTAGGTAAGGACTACTAGCCAGTCAGAAGCAGAGTATGAGGGCGTGCCCTGACAGTACCTAGGTAAGGACTACTAGCCAGTCAGGAGCAGAGTATGAGGGCGTGCCATGCTAGCAGCTAGGCGAGCATTATAACGTGTGTTACAAAGTGACGCACGTTTGTCTCAGAAGTAAAGGCTGGACTACAACAGAGCTGTTTGGAGCAGTTTGTGAACAGTGGTTTCTGTTGGAGATGGTAAGTCCCTTTGGGGTGGACTTTGGGCTTTTTCACTTTGTAAACCTATAACATGCACCAAAAAGATATATAACACAATAAAGGAAAGGGAAAAAGCCAAAAAGCATAATATGAGCACTTTAAGGGTGTGATTTAACGTCATATTATTACCTTAGTGATGCTTAAGGAGCCTGGCACAAGCACCTCGGTCCTAGCCGCATCACTGTAATGACGAAAAAGATGCTAAGGCAGTGAGCAGTTGCCAGCCATCATGTGTGTGTGAGTGTGTACGCCGGTGTGTTTGTGAAGTGTGTGTACATCTGAATGTCATCACAGAGAGTTGTCTTTAAGCAGAGAACATGAGAAAGTGAAACTAAATTGAATTTTTGGGCTGTCAACCAGCGCACTTTCGGCAGCCTGTCAAAATCTAATCACAAATGGCTTGATCAGACAGTGTATCTCACTCTGGTAAAAGGTTTTCTGCCTTCTACATATAAAATTTAGAGCTTACACCCACTGTGAAAAACTGCCTGTAGGCTTTTTGCATACAATGTGTGCATGATTGGCTTTGCTGCTGGGCCTGTGCTGTACGTTGGAGCTGTAACAAGGGTGATGGATGAAGCTTGTTACTCACAAGTGATTTGCATCATCTTTACTGTTGCCACTGCTGGCGTGGGAACCATCGTAAACCACATTTATTCTCCTTTTTCACGGTAACAGATCACTCTGTCAAAACCCATCTAAAGTTGTTTCTCCTTTCTTTCGTCTTTAGCCTCTCAGGCATGGTGGGGAAAGAGAGAGATTGGTCTTTGACGCTACCGATACACTTTTCCCCAGCCTCCCTTTGCTCAAATCGACCCTCCTCCGCACGGTGATCCACTTTTCCTTCAGAATGTTTCCAGGCTATACATCTCCTTTTTCCCTCTTCCTCTCCCCCTACTGTATTTCACTCTCTCTCCCTCACTCTCCCTCCCCAATGCGATGGCTTCGTGTTGCGGTGCACCTTCAGGCTGTGTGTGGGATGGTGTTGTGGGCTGGCATCTGGCAGCCTCTGATAAGAGAGCGAGTGAGCTGGTGCCATTCCTACTGAGATGTTTTTTAATTTAAAAAAAAAAATGTGGTCGTCCAGGAAGACCATTGAGAAATGTTTTTTTGTGATGTGTCTGAAGGACCTTGTATAAAAAGTACTATATAATAGACGTGGACCACAAAGTTAAGGCAATGACCACATGTGCTCTCCACTAAAAAAATGTCTTATAGGGTATGTCATTTTTTGCGCTTTTGTGATGATTTCCTCACATGCTGCAAAAAAACAACTCATTACATACCACCTCAAAAATTCAGCTAAAATGTCTGCAAAAAAAATGCCTGTTTACACATCCAGCAGACACAGAGCAACATTATCATTCAGTCGTGTTTCTTTCCACAACCACAAGTCAAATATTCACTTTCTTTTTAGCTCTGTTTTGGTCTCCACCAACTCTTTAGAAAAATATCTGACCTTTTAGCTAGTCAAAATAGTTGAGCACTGTGTTTATGTGCGATGCGTCGCCATTTTTTGTTCTCTCGACTGCCCAAGACGAATATCTACTATAGGAGACAATAAAGGCTTATCTTAACTTAGTCTTTTTGGCAACTGGCTGGTGTTTGTTGAGTAGCACACGGTTGGTCTGAATTAGTATTTTTTGCTAAAAACAGCTCCTTTCTGTGGCTAGAAATTAGGTTGATTAGGGCAGAGTTTGTGGGGTGGTGATAACTCTTTGTAAGTTTGTGACTAAAGAGTGCCACCTCACATTTCACATTAAACACTTCATTGTTTAAAATTAATTAGTGCAGCTTTAACAGGGGCCTGTGTACCACATTATGTCACAGAGGGGAAGAAATACATGGCTAAACTTTATTATTACAAAGACAGAACTTCGGGTTTTGAGTGCCCTTGGAGAGTCTAGATCTTCCTGATACTGCTTCAGCTTCTGGCGACTCATGTCTAGCTGGAACACGCTTCAGGCAAAGCCTGGCCACATACTTCTTTTACTAACTTATTGTGAATAGATAATTTGAGCCACATGCTGTTGTTTATCACAGTTGAAATCTCTTTCTAATGAAAGTATCATTACTTTCCCCTCCCTAATGAAAGTATCTCCCCTGTTAGACTTTTTCACCAGCTTAATTTTGTGTTTGACATGGGGCTGTGGTTATTGGGTATAGGGACTAACATTATTTGTCATTCTGCAATTAATTGCAAATGTGACTCCAGGGAAAGAGTCAGACATACCTAATTGCTATAATCATATCAATGTTAGGTCTCGCATGGGAATGTGAAGGCATTATGGGCCACAGATTGATCGTGGCTTTGCTAGCAGGGGTATCGGAGAAGAGGAGTGCCAGACTGGCTGGCTACATCACTTACATTCTATGGCTCCATTGACCACTTAAAGCTTTAGTGCGCAACGTTTTGATATTAATGGACGTCCGTTACATCCAAGCCATTGCCGAATGAGTTGCTACAAAGCTAATTAAGACTATCAACTCCACACAACTCTCTCTGTATTTGTCAGTATGGCTATGTTCAGAAGAATGTGGCGTCCAGCGACTTTCCCGCACAGAAGCTTGAGTGAAGATAATTACCTCTTCTGAAGAGTCCATCATGTTTTTTTAATCCTCCGTGTCCTCCTTGGCTACTAGCAACTGCGTGGAGGAGGGGTGAGGGCGCGTGCACGATCACCAAATTCTTGTATCATGTGGACGCGCTCATGGGCGTAAATCTGATCTAACAGTAGAGGGGGACAATAAACAAAATTTCTGAAGAGCAATTTTTGAAGGGGACACAAATAATACAGCCACAATTATACTCATAGAAGACGTGTACACAGAGGAAAGCCTTAATACTATCATTAGTGTAGCATGGAGACTGTACCATTATCCTTCTTTTCAGTGTTTCTCTTGATTCAATGAAATAGCTGACTAAATTGACCAAAATATTCTTCTTTAAAACCATGTATTTATTTTTAAGTTGTTTACAGTCAAGCCACAAAAATACCTTAAAACATAATGACTTGAAAAAGTATCCCCATATAAAAGAAATACAATACTTTTGTACACTTGTTAAATTAGCTGATCATAATGTAAATTAGTGAGCTACTGGTAAAGCTCATCTGCTAACCCTGACAGCCACACACCTCCAAAAATATGAACTGAGCTCAACACACTTACCTGAGACTCTACACCTGACTGTCCCTGGTCTACCTGAGACTCTCCACCTGACTGTCCCTGGTCTACCTGTTCCTCACTTCTTTCTGTCTCCTTTGCCTGTGACATAGTGACGTTAGTATTTCCATAAGCACCCATAAAGATGTTACCAAATTGTCGTGATATGAGGATTATTGTACTTACTTGGCGTTTTGGTGTAGGCCTACTGAAAAAGGATCTTATGTCTTATGTTTTTCTTTTCTCTGTCATTTTATCTGGGCAACAACAACACAAATCTTTAACGTCAGATGTCTAAATATGAGTTAGGTTTATAGGTTCACCACGCAGTCATATTATAATTATAAAATGATCTTGCGTCCTCCACATAAATATTAGGTTTTGTCTGGGACAGAGGATATATATTTAACTGATCAGCCACTTAACTTCATATTGAGCAAAACACAACTGTAGATCTTCAATATTAACCCTAATATCAGTTCACACACATAATGTTAGGCTTATCGCCTTGGTAACGTTAGTTGTAGTGGGTGCATTTCTATCAAACAAGCTATTAAACAAGCTAGGTAACGTTACATTACATTACACTACACTAATATATCGAACTTTTTTGTCATGACTAATTCATTAATTACTCAGCATAATTTCTATTTGAGAAAAGAAAAACTTCATCCGATGTTTAATGTGAATAAAATAGCCTTGAACCGCCTACTTACTACATTCATGTCACTACCCGATGTGACTGTGAGTCGAGTGCAGATCCTGGACCAAACCACTGTGAGGCAAGGGAGGGGGAACTCAAAATGTTTCTAAATTTAAAAAGCATTTTTTTGGGGTTTGTATTGTTTTACTACTTACACAGATATTTTAAGTATACATCATTATGTTATTTACAATACATAGCATTGTTTTAATGATATTTCTAGGGGGGGACAACCGTTAGATGGGAGGGGTCCTGACCCCCCCGACCCCCCTGGGATTTACGCCCTTGGACGCGCTGACAGTTTTGTTGTCATTACTTAGAATTCCTCATGGGGGAGGCAGAAACTACGCACTATAGCTTTAAATATGTCCCAAAATCCCAAATCATGAAAATCTATATTTTATAAGATTGTCACTTGTGGAGTCAGTGTTTTTTTTCTTGTTCAGTACAAATCCTTCTATGCTAAGGATAAACTATTTCCACTAGGCCACCAGGGTGCCTTGAGTTCCTGAGAATGTTAACATAGCCGGACAAAAATGTCTGATATTACTTCCAATCTCTTTTGTGCGTTTCAAAAATGAATGAAGCTACTTGTAAATATGCGTCACACCCCAATGTAACACAAGTAGACTTTACATTTCACAATTTTTCAGAGGTGGGAAGTAACAAATTACAATTACTGACGTTACTTGTGTTTGACGTTTTTTGTGTACTTTTTAGAGTAGTTTTTTTAAAATCTGTAATTTTACTTATACTTAAGAATGTTTTGTTTGAAGTATTTACGTATTTAAGTATTTTTAGTATATATAACTTTGCTACATTTTAAATCAAAACCCGTTACTATGTAAAAAAAAAAAAAACTGAATAGTAAAGGTCTCTAACGTTGTTTTGGCAAAATAGCTGTACTCAAATCAAAATGGTTTGGGGCGCTTCTTTGTTTTGTTTTTTGCTTTTTTCAAGGTTTTTGTCGCTTTTGTTTTAGCTTTTTTGGCTCTGTGCCCTTAACAAATCGCAAAAACTGTGATTTAATTACATAAGTATAAATAAGATATTAAAATAGGTATGAATATAAAAAAGTATATCTCCACTCGTTAAAAAAGTAACTAAGTAACTTTTACTCTGAGTAAATTTTAAATGAACTACTTTTTACTTTTACTTGAGGAGATTTGTATTCTTGTACTTAAGTAAAAGTTCATCAAAGTAATCGTACTTTTACTCAAGTAGAATATTTTTGTACTCTTTCCACCTCTGACAATTGTTTTCCGTCAGATTGTTTTTATGATCTTCCGACCGCACTTGAAGGCTGCTGCATTTAACAGAGAAAGAAAAGAGACAGATGGACTGTGCTTTGTGCTGGAGCTTGTTGCAGGAAACAGTTGGCTGTTACACAAACTTCTAGCAGTGCTCGCATTTCGTTTGTTACCATCATAGTGTTTTAAAACTGTCATGTGGCAGCGATAGAGACAGTGATGTTTACGGTTTACGTTATTAGCTTGTTTAGCCTACACGTTAGCTGGTCATGCTAGTTATTGTTATTAGCTTGTTTAGCCTACACGTTAACTCTATAATGTTTTTGAAGACGTTCAAGAGACTTTAGTACTTAAAACTCTTGGAAGTAGGCTAAATCGTACCTGTTAAGCATGATAGTGAAGCATTGGCGGGAGCTCTCAAGTGCACTGGCGGCCGTGTTTTTAAAAATTTTTATATTTACCTTCACGTCGCACTATTAATGACATCACAATCAAAACGTGCCACTGATTGGTTGGTTGTAATGTTAATCCAGGGTAAACAACTTCGTCTAGATCCTGGCCTGTTAATTACTTGGTGATATCAGATCGTGCATCACCAGTTACACGATTGGCCACCGCAGCCTGACATTAGGTTGCATTTCTCCAAAAGTTAAATTCGTCTCAATTATTTTTCAGCCCCCACCACTGCAGCCTTAGTCTATATCCACGACGTTCCACTTCCGGGATTGCTCCGTTGCCGCCAGAAATTCTGCCGGATGTCACTCTTCTCGGCCAGATGTCCGTTACCTTACGCTTTCTTTGTGTTGGAATTTTAAACTCCGGTCGATTTATGAGGACTATGGTTAACTGCTCCTCAGATCTCTGCAGGGTAAATCCAGACACCTAGATGGACTATCTGTCCATTCTGAGTTTTCTCTCGCACGACTAAAACAACCTTTGAACGTACACACGTTCCACCAAAACAAGTTCCTTCCCGAGGCTATTTTGCAGCGGCACCGTGGCTCTGCCCAGTGCTTAGCGCCGCCCAAGACGATTGTGATTGGTTTAAAGAAATGCCAATAAACCAAAGCACGTTTTTCTTCCATCCCAGAATGCTGTTTGGACTAGCCAGACCCTCCTCCGCAGTGCTGTGGAGGAAGGTCTGGCAAAGTGAGACCACTGCAGCCTAAACCCACTGCCCCTATTCAGATAACCAGGTGGACTGCCGTTTTCGCCGGAGTGCCTGATCGAGTCTGAATGTGGTCAAAGAGATTTAAAAGATGTTATCCATAATTTCCTGTCATCTATCCATTACTAAAATAAAGGCAAAATACTTCTAAATAAATTGTGTTGACACAACTAAGCCATTTTAAGAAACAAAAGGAGTGAGCTCTCATTGCTAAGAAGAAAATGTAAGTTTTCACATAATACTGACACATTTCATTTTCAATTATTTCTATCTGATAAATATTACTGAGGAAATATGCAACAATCAAAGTTAAAGTACTAGAAAAAAAATCCCCCTTAGGTATTGTTTGTTAAAGGTTTAAATGTCATAATCCCCAAAAACAAACTGCACATAGTTTTAAGATATAACACAACTGGGTTTTAAGTATTTTTTAAAACTATTCTTTAAAAAGAAATGTATAGTTTATTATATTTTTCTGACCCAAGTAAGTACGTTGCAGAACTAAATAGATAAAGTAATTTAGATGTGACGTTTGGCTTTCCTATCATTCTTAGTCAAGTTACCATAAAATGCATTATCACCTCAAAAATAACCTTCCAGAATCGGTATCCTTAGGGCTTCTGAACTCAAACGCATCATGGAGCATACGAGAACACATAGTGAGAAAACACACACACACACACACACACACACACACACATGCACAATCTTGGCCCTGGATATTCCACCCTTTGCTCCATCTCACGCTTCAAAGGTTCAGAATCTCTGGCCGGAAAATTCAGGTGTCAGGAGCGATGTGATGTGCTGGGCAGGGAGCCAACCAAATATTACACAAAGAAGAGGCACAAGTGAGATGCTTTGAATGGATAAAGGGAGCAAAAGCATGAGGCGTACCCAAATCATTACTTGTCAATTACCCATTTACGTCTGATATAGAGCAGAACCTGTGACTTGCCTGGGGAGGGGTGAGGGGTGTTATGTGATGGATGTCGGAGCATATCCTCCACTGCAGCTATATATGTGGCCAGCTTTGTGTGGGAGCTGTCTGAAACTGTATAGCAAACTGACTCATCCCTACATATGTATCTGGTTGTATACTGCATGCAGGTTACATATCTGCAGTCACTCTTACTGACCAAAACTAATTCATACACCTTTCCCACTGGCCAAAAAACCCAGTTACACTCACTAACATCTGGAGGCTCAGAATGGGCCCTTGGGGGGACACATATGAAATGGGGGTCTGAGGGTCCTACCCAGGGGCAATTCTAGGCTCAGACCTTTAGGGGGGCTCAGCCCCTAATGAGAATGTGACACGGATATAGTGCCTTGCAAAAGTGTTAACCCCTCCTGCTAAATCAATAATTTCATTAGCCGATAATCTCTGAGCTAGCTACTGAACAACAACATCAGCTAATGTTTTTTTTAAAGATTATTTTTTGGGCTTTTTCTGCCTTTATTTTGATAGGACAGCTAGGTGAGAAAGGGGAGAGAGAGGGGGAAGACATGCAGGAAATCGTCACAGGTCGGATTCGAACCCTGGACCTCTGCGTCGAGGCATAAACCTCTCAGTACATGTGCGCCTGCTCTACCATTGAGCCAACCCGGCCACGTCAGCTAATGTTTTTTGACACTATTAACACTATGATAGAACTAAACCTGACACTTTATAAGTCCCAGTAATAACGACCAATTTAACACAATGTTCTAACATTCAGCAATTTTAGTTGCTTACGGTTCAATTTGGGTTCTAATCTGCGCCATGAAATTACAAACTTCTTCTCTGGGGACTACCAACGTTAAACATCACAACCGCACTCCTGCTCTCCCTCTGACAGATTAGATAGAGACTCAGCCAAAGGCGGGAGTCTGGCACAACCACCTCTGACTGGCCAACACTAAGTTTCTGTTGACCCTTTTCTTGACTGGGTTACAGGTACATAGCATTAGCGACAGCGACACAGGATATTAAAACTGTTTCAAGCCCTTTAAACCTGTAATTGCTTGAGCCCCCCTAAAAAAGGTCTAAAATCGCCATTGGTCCTCCCCCAGGAAATTTTGAGAGTCAAAGACTTCATTTGCTGCATTCTGATACATTTTTAGGCACCAATTTATGGTGAAAACGTCTTTATTTAAGTCAAGAAAAACACAAAATTCTGTAACTTTTTCCCAAGGAGCACATTTTGCTCCTAAGTTGAAAAATGTAGGAGTGACTTACATAAGGTAACTGATATTACTGTTGTAGCTAATTTCTACAATAATACAATAGTGTTTTGAATACAAAACTTTATAAAGTGTAATGTTTTCTTTTTTGAAATACATTCTATTGATCAATAAATTGTCAGTGATGTTGAATATACAGTAGTGTAACGTACTGCCCCTATGGTTCGGCACGCACGTGAACGGCGGATTAATTGCAAATTTAACCATCATGGTGTGAAATACAGTTTAATTACCGCTGTTAAGTGAACGGGGCTCAGCAGAGCTCGTTTGGAATACGATCTCGTATTTTACGAAAATAGTTCACCAAAACGTTCATTTCAGATCGACAAAGGTCAGTTTAAAAGATTTTAATCAGCTTTTGAGAGGCGGCGAGCCGAGCCGGCCACTCCTCATTTGCATAAAGTTGGCTGGATTCAACTTTATGCAAATGAGGAGAGGGCGACTCGATGCCCCGCTTCTCCAAAGTCCCCATGGCGCTACCAGAATGCATTGCACGGCAGCTCCCATAGAAATGAATGGGAAGCGGGGAAATGACGCTGACAATGGACGCACAGCATCAGGGCAATGCCGATAAACTGCTCGGAACTGTGGTTTTCATGTGTTGGCTACTCCCGTACGGCTTGCATCAGGTGTTAAAACCAACTGTAGCTTACCAAAACACGGAATTGGACTACTATTTAACAGGACTATGAGGCGATTTCACAGGTTATGAAACCATCTCAATTTAATACCGAATACCGAAAGCACAGCCCGCCACGCGGACAGACAGCAGTCTGCCCTCCGGTGGAAGGAGAGCTCCCGTCAGCAGTGGCTTCTCGCCGGGAGAATTCGGTTCAACCTGACTGCAAACGGGGGCTGACTTTTTTGGCGCCCATGATTTTCCGTGGGAAAAAAACCTTTTTGGGGGGTGCATTTTTTAATCTTTTTTCTGTGTTGTAGTTTGTAGATGGTCCCTAAGCACTCGTCTTGCAGTCTCAACACCGGAACTAAACAGAACTGAATTAGCACAACTTTTATGCATTTCTTTCACATCTACTGCAGTCAGATTCACTGTGTTCACTCGGAAGGAATCACTTCACATGGGTAGGCATTTGTCATGACATTTCGAAAATGTTAAGAGGCTAAAAGCACGTTTAAAACTTGCCCAGTTTCAGCCTCCTGGGTGCTAACGCTAGCAGGAGGATAGGCAGGCAACACCGATGTTTTCGTTTTTCTCGCTACTGACTCACTCCAAATTTACAAAGAACAGAGCTACGTGTTGAAATCGACCGGAATTCTCCTTTAAGCTGAATTTGTAAAATGCACATAACAGTAAGGCAGTTTGCTTGGAGTCAAACATTCATTGAAATGATCAGATTAATTAAAACAGAAACTTGAGTGTGACTATACTGAAATGCCAATGACCAAGAATTTCACACCATCTAGTTCTAGCTAATTGCATTACCGAGGTAGAGTAACGCCAAGTGTACAGACAACATGTGACAATCTCCAGATGGCTTGAGCTACCTACATCATTGTGGTGTGAAAATAAAATAAAACCCTCTCAAAGCCTGATTCTCCATCTGCATGATCCACATCTTAATCACTCTTCTGGCACATCTATACTGCAGAATAACCCTGACCATTCAGTGCAACCTGCTCTGCTCAGATGATTCAGCCTACCTCCACTGGCATATTTGCTGTTGAATATGAATTAAGCTCATATCAGGCTTCAGAGACTGCCAGTGCACGTTGTAATATCATCACGACAAAGCTTCTTCTTACTTTGCCATTAACCTTAGATTTTGCCAACTCATGTATCTTAATTTCTTATTTACCATTTTTAATTCTTTATTTTTCATCCGAAGGGCGCTGGCATCCCCAAATCACTTCTCTGACCTTAACACTTTACAAAACAGTATCATGTCATTTCTGCAGGAAATTGATAAGAAACATTAGCGACATTTAAGGAATGAGGTGCATTCAGGGACAGCCACAACGAGCGAAATATTATGCCAGGCAAAACAACAAAGATAAATAGACACAGTCTAATAGGATAAAGGTTAATTAGGTCGGCAATAGTTTAAAAAAATAAAAACAATTTTATATTAACTGCTGGCCTCAAGCAGCATCAATTAATTTGATCTTGTTTTGGGCTGTGGAGATCTCCCCCCCCTGCACTGGCATTCATTATTGTGTGCGGGGGGGCTTTCATCAAATACCACGCAGGGTTGTGAAGTCTGATTCAATTACTCAGCGGGTGTGCGACAATGTGTGTTTGCCGTCGGATGTCAGAGGCATGTATGTAATTAGCACAAGACAATGGTAAACCAGAGGAATGAAGGGGTTACACAGTCTTAATATGTCTAACCTTTTCCAACATGACAGCTTGTTAAAGAGGCAGATGTCTCATTTGATGAAAGAAAGCATCAGAGATGAACAATGAAACAAAGGGCCCTATTTTAACGATCTGAAATGCAAGTATCAAACGCCAAACGCAAGTAGCTTTTGAGTAGCTTATACCGGCGGGATAAATGATTCTTGCGCCCGACGCAAATCTAAAATGGGTTGGTCTGAAGTAGCTACATTACTCATAGGTGTGATTTGGGCGTAACGTGCAATAAACCAATCAGAGCGTTATCGCACATTCCCTTTAAAAGCAGACGCGCTTGTTCCATGGCAGATTGCTATTATAATGGCGGATTTGCTAGGCGCACGCTCTTAATACATCCATGGGCGCACGCCAGGAGCGGTTCACAGCCGAGGAGACCGACGTCTGCTATTGGTTTTTCTTTTTGACAAAATGTAAACAAAAACATACTTTCCGATGTTTTGGGCTCACTCTCACTGAATCATGAGGTTATGAATGCATGGTGATATTTTTGCAATGTAGTCTAACATTAGACGGAGATGACCTCACTATAGACGATGCAGCTCTTCTGTCTCTCCTCTCCCGTGCTGCTGCTGGGGCATTTGGGTTAAGTGGCATCGGCACATGCAGTTCAACATCACATCTCCTTAAGTCCTCTAATATTTCCTCATTTATGTCATCAACACATCCATGAGTCATGGAAATGTTGTGTAAACAAGGTCATATTTTTCCTTGTATTTATGTATGGTTTGCAAAAATGGGAACTGATGGGTCCGTGAGATGAGAAAGGCAAAGTGTATGCGCGGTGTGCACACTCTACATTACGGCCAAGCATGCGCCCTTAAAATAGCATCTGAATAACGCACCACTGACTTTAGGCTAGGTTTTTCCTGGTCTGTGGCGGAATTGTTTTCTGAAACTGCAAAATAGCACTAGGGAACGTTTCCGCTGGAACACGCCTCCTCTTTTTGCTGAATCGCCCCCGGGAGCGCAAGTTCATTCCCTAATTTACCGACGTGAGTCTGTGGAGGGAAAAGTCTGCTGTGCGTCGGGTGCAAAATAGGAATGATACATGCGTCGGTGAATAAAAGTCAATTGCGCTGGGTGCAAGATAGGGCCCAAAGTGTTCATCGTTAGTTCACATGTAATCCTTACATATTCCCTCTCATACCAAGCAATTAGTATGATGTTGTAGAGCTGTTGACATTGCAGCCTGTGTGCAGATGTGTAAATATAGCACTAAAATGAAAAGCTGAGACAGGCAAACACAGACCTTCCTATTCTGAAATATGGAGACTCAAATATCTTTGTGATGGTACTTCAAAACGAGAAGTCTTGAAAGGAAAAGTGAAAATGTCTGGTGTCCTTTTTTAAGTTGATCTCGTACAGACAATTCTGAAACTTGTTCAAGAGACGTGAGGCAAAGCTACAGCGTGAAGTAAAAGGGACAGGTGCATGCCGTTGTTCTAAAAACACAGTCGGCATCAGCAATGGCTGTGACACAGCTCATGGAGGCATTAAGATATTTTAAAATCTTTAGTGCCCAATTGCCACAATTTGTTTAAAAAGTGGCACTTTTTCTCTGAGTCATAACTCAAATTTGTCAAATTTGAAAACGCAGACATACACATATCAGATTCAGTGCCACTTACACTTTATAAATAATCATCAATACTTTATTGAAAAAGACACTTCATAACTTCAGAACTTGCCTGAGAATCCTCAAATGTTTAAGTTTTCTTCAGTATCAAAGTTACCCAGTAAAAGCTGTGTGTATCCATTGGAACATTACAAACAGGAACTGCTAATAGCTTATACACCATACTTCTAATGATGCCCAAATATACGTAAAAGAAAACAAGGCTTACATTGTTGCCCACTGCGTAACTCATACACCCCACAGCATTATGCACACTGTAGTTTGAAAACTTTTGCTCCATTTTTATGAATATTAACTCATTGATTAATGTTAACTGTTTTCATGTGGCACTATCAATAGTTGTTTGACATTACTGGGCAAAGAATGCTAAACAATCTCCTCTATCCATTGGGTTGAGAGGTAGTTGTCTCGACTTCGACTGACTTTGAAAGCCCCGACTCAAACTGAGTTCTCAATTGCTGTTGTTATGATGAAGGATATCTGGGGTCTCAGACTTTAAGAACAAAATAGAAACTGCCAGGTCAAAGATCAATTTTCTTCTTCGAAAAGCCACTTTACTTCCACAAAAAATAGAACTGTGTAGTTGGTTTCACTGAGTTATCTTGTTAAAAAGTGCAGGCACAATTACAGAGCCCCAGTCAACCATATCATGACTCTGGAAACTGGGCTGCAGAGGCTTTAAGACTGTCAAAGACAATGTGTATTTACCAGCAAGCTCAAGGCTGATTATAGAGTTTTCAAATGTCTTGTGGAAAACAAACTGACTATTGTGTTTGTTTGTTTTTTATATGGTTAAACATTCTGGACGTTTTGGATCGTTCAGTTGTGTTACATTATAAATAGTCTCACATTGCCAGACCTTCCTCCACAGCGCTAAGGAGGAGGGTCTAGCTAGTCCACACAGCATTCCGGGATGGGAGAAAAACGTGCTCTGGTTTATTGGCATTTCTTTAAACCAATCACAATCGTCTTGGGCGGCGCTAAGCTCCGCACGGAGCAACGGCACCGCTGCAAAATAGCCTCAGCAAGGAACTTGTTTTGGTGGAACGTGTACATTAAAAATTAGTTTTAGTCGTGCAACAGAAAATTCAGATTGGACAGATAGTCTAGCTAGCTGTCTGGATTTACCCTGCAGAGATCTGAGGAGCAGTTAACCATAGTCCTCAGAAATCCACCAGAGTTTAAAATACCAACACAAAGAAAGCGGAAGGTAACGGACATCCGGCCAAAATGAGTGAAATCTGGCCGAATTTCCGTTGGCAACGGAGCACTCCCGGAAGTGGAACATCGTGGATATAGACTACATTATAAACAGACAAAGGATGCATTTTAAATAAAGTCTGGATATAACAAATGACATGAATTACAGCTAGACTGCAACCTCCATCCCACCTAGAGCTAGTATTACTATATGTTGAGGGCCACTGAAAGCTAAATAGCAGCTTAAATTAGGCTACACATACATGCTAACGTGCTGCTGTTTAGCAGTCATGTTTGAAATATACTAAAGACATGAACTCAGTATCCCGCAAATGTCTCTAAATACATAAACTACAATACATGAGTCTCAGCTACTATTGCTATGAAGAAGATGCCAATCAGAAATCAAAGCTGTAGTAGATTCAAAATGCTTTAACAATTGCAATTGTGAACAAACCGAAATTGATCTCAATTAGGTTGCTAAATGTATTATCTGGTTTCTACAAAGTGTAAACTTCTTCCTCTTGCCATAGGTTGTGCACACAACAGAATGTTAAGCTCTGGGAATCAGTGCTTCTTTCTGAATAAACACTTTTGGCTTTGTAGTATACTTGTCTCCTCAAGTTTTTCCATAACCATGCTTATACCTTTTGACTTTTTATCTGTCGTACGGATGATTCAACTGGGACAGTTTTATATCCATTGAATCCTTGGAAGTGCTTGGTCTTTTCCATTTGCAACTGTAGATGCCTATGATTAGTCCTTCCACTTTGCAACTCTTTTGTTGTTAAAACCACAGCACTTTGGTTGCACAAGAATAAGAGGATAAAGGGTAGGCTAGTGGCAATGCTCTTGATAATGACCTGCCTGTATACTACCCAGAAAACCTTTGGCAATAATTGCAATTTTAAATATAGTGACATCAGTTTATCTGAGCAGCCTTTCGGATTTACAGATTATCTCTCTACAAAAAACAGTATGAACAAGTTTTACCAATGTGCGTAGACAGCCTATCCTTAGCCTTAGTCTGTTCAATCAGACTTATCCTACAGTATAGGCACTAGACTCATACAAGTCTGCATCTATTTCATAGAGCCTTTTCTGAGAAGCTTTTTAGAAAAGGTAGCAGAAAGTCAAGCTCACAGCTGGTTGATGTTATCCTGTCGCTGTTCCAGAAAGGAAGACCCTTTCTGGTAGTCCTTTTCTTATCCAGCAGACACAGATGATTGTGTATATTGTGTTGAAGTATATGTGATTAAACAGACAGATTACCTTGGTTATCATCCAGAGAAGTGTCAGGTTTTAGCCACGATGTGCTGCTTCCATTTTCCACTCTGATACTCTCCATCCTTTGTCAAGATTTTTTCATGTTGCTAAGATTCATCTCATAAATACTGTGAGCAATGCTGCACACATTTATTACCACATGTAATTTTCTGAAAGATGCATGATGCCAGATTGTAGATTAATCATATGAAAGTAAAATAGGAGTTAGTTTGTCAGTTGAAAGCTGCATGGGGCAAGTGCATACGTGCCGGCAGCTCCAAATATCAGTGAGAGATAACTGTTCTGAGTGTCTGAGCGTCAGCACCCACAAATAATGCAACATGACATCAGTGGATTGTACACATCGCACTCGGGTTTACCAAGCTGTCATCCTGTGACACTTTTTATCAAAGTGTAGCAGAGGAAAGAGAAAAGCAAAGAGATGTAATGCTGGGGAGTCCAGCTCTCATCCCTCATGTGTGTGTTGGAAGGTTACGCCACTGAACACAGCTGCAAACAGCTCTGAGGTAGAGGCAGAGCTTAGTCAGGATGGTCTCGGGTAGGAGTACTGGGGTTATCCTCACGGTTGCAAACTCATATTTTGATTTTGGACTAGAAGAGAAAGATATTTGTAAAACGTAGACTGACACCTAAACAAATCATTTGGGTCTACAGCAGTGGCGTCAGCAGCCGTTTTCTCGGCACTGTTTTTAAAAAAAAAAGTAGTTTAAAAAACGGTTAGTGAGAGAACTTTACTCTCGTCTTCGACTCGTAGTGGAACATTACAGTGAGCATGTATATACAGAACTGTGAATGAATGGCTCGCTGAATCCAAAGTTATACAGCGCATTGGACATTGGTTTATTTTGCGTTGCTCCTCAGTGGCTTATTTAGACATATTAGTTTTAATGAAAGTCAGACTGCAGATAAGACTACATTATTTTGAACATGTGTGGAAGTATGAATGTTGTGTGAAAATGTGTGTGTAGGTCTTTTGTGTGTGTGTGTAGCTGGCTGTGTGTAGTGTAGTTGGCCTTTTGCATGACTCTTCTGCAAATATGAGCTGCAGTTATGATTGTGTAAACCGGCCTGTTGGCTGGTATTTGAAATGCGTGTGGTAGGCGGTAATCGGTAATGTTAGTAAAAAAAAAAAACTGAACTCTTTCGTTTGCTTGCTTAATAGACTGTGTATATGCGTGCATGGGAACGGCTATTGTTTGTACTATGAAATAGAATACCGCAGGTGCCATTGGTCTACAGTACAGCATGCTATTTTCACATTAATGCTTGTACTCATGGATAGAAGATTTGTTCGTTCCAAGAGAAGAATAAGCTATCAGAATGACCGTCCTCCCCCTCAGGGCCTACAGTTCTTATAGTACATTTGGATTTTTTTTGTCTAACAGATGGGAACACAGCTGTGCAGTCATGTTCCTGTGAAGGTTAACCTTGTACAACAAACTCGTACTTGCAAAACACACCTTGTTTTTGGCAAACTCTTTGCCATGCCTGCCTGTCATTGTCTTTTTCTTACTTGCGGTAGGTTCCAAAGCATCCTCATCCCCAGATGATAAAATAGGGCAGTACACATAGGATTTATGTCGGTGTTTTTCTGATCTGCCACCTCTAAGCTTTGGCAACTTAAAGGTGCCCTGCCACACAAAACCGTTTTTACTTGTATTTTTTTTAAATATGTTAGGTCCATATGTGTTTGTGTTATGTCGTGAATGTGAAAATGAGCAGTTACCTCCTCTGTCAGCTCTAGCTACTGAAAAGAAATAAGCAGAGAAATCAGGCCAATTACAAAAGCTGGTCAGTCTGACGTGGTGTTGCCTGAGCTCATTACTATTCATGAGCTCAACCAGTTGCGCTGGGTAAAGGATGCTGATAGCCAGGCTCTCATTGGCTAGCTGTTAGCCAATCAGAGTCAAGCAGCTTAGCTCGTTGAATATTAATGAGAACTGGCACAAATCGAGCTGAGTCTTCCTGCAGGCTTTCTATACCACGCTAGAATGGCTTGAAACAAGGTAACCAAGGCATTTTTTCCATAATAAATGTTACAGAGTCCATGGTAGAACTTCAGACATTACCACAAAGTAATGAAATACGTGTGGCAGGGCACCTTTAATCTACTGAAAAAAAACTTGGTTATGGTTAGAAATAGGTTGTGGTCATTGTTTAAAGCTACTACTTGGTTAAGGTTAGGGACACATTGTGGTCATGGTTTTAAAAAAGTCTGCGGCCTCTCATGTCACACGCAGTTTGTAGAAGCATGATAGTCTATATCGACGACGTATACTCAACATTTTCTGGGGGTTGTTCCGGTGCCGACGGAGGCAGCTATGTTGTGAAGCTAATCTACACATTCCCATTAACGGTTTTGTGTGGTATCCTACGAAAACGTATGCACAATATTACTAAGTATTACTACTCATCTGGACGTTCTGCATTTGGTGGAAATCCCCAGTTAGGCAGCAAAATGACAAGTTGAAGAAAAAAAAATTGTCAAATCAGTTTTTTCTGTTTGAAAGTAAGAATTTTGTCACAGTCGGCAGGAGAAGAAACTCCACACAAAAAATCCACTAGGCTATTTTGACAATGGATATAAGTTTAGTTTTGAAAGGATCAACCATATCCAGGTGGATTAGCATAACTGATTAAAGGCTGATAACTGGGGAATAAAAAAGAAGTTCCCGGGGAAGCTCTACAATGGACACAGTGTGCACGATGTCTTTTCTTTTTTTATTATATTTCATTTTCATCAGACAAAAAAGTGACATATACACAAACAGAAACATACATTCACACAACCCACATTAAAAACAAAAACAATCAGAACAAAAAATAAAAAAACAACCATTGCCAGACTAGACAGAGATACTGTAGGTACAATGTTTCCGCCAATAACGTAAAAAGAAAACAAAAGCACATGGCTCAGAATAGCAACACTCGGTGTCATGCAATTAGGACGCAAATGGGAGTAAAGGTGTCTAATAATTGGGCCCCAGGTACACTCAAATTGGTTGGAAAACAGCTGTATCCTCGGTTGTCGGCTGCGCAGCAGGATCAGCCATGTGTTTCTCGTCAGGTGCAGTCATGTTTGCTCAGTTCTTTTTAAATCTGATTAGCTTTACCAGATCTGGGAGCCCCCGAACATCAGCAATCTTAGTGTGATTAAATGTATTAATTAGAGTTATCGTGAGCAAAGGCTACCTCACACATAGCTGGTCCATACACCACCAGAAGTCCAATCCCTCACTAGTGCCCGCTGTCTCTTTGAAAAATTTTACTCATCAGACTGCTGGACATTTCACTTTAAAGACCTCAGGGGCCCCATAAAAGAAGCACACATACACAATGATCCCTTCCTGGATCTCAGCCCACTCAGCGCCAGCCGTGTCCAGTGCTGCTTTGATCTTGATCTTGGCTTGACTGCACTGCTGGATGATTGTCTGGGCGGTAAGCTACTCCGCTTGTAGTAGTATGTTTTTTAACAATGAGAACGGTGGCACATTTAACATCAAAATTCGTAGTATTTTTTTAAACTGTGGGTCTCAGAGTTCAGACAGTTAGCAAACAACAGTGGGCTGTTTATTGCATCGATTTTTGACGGCTGTAATGAAATACATTTGTGTCAATTGTAGCTAGATAGCTAACACATGCTAACGTTTCAGCTAAAGGATAAGGACTAACCCATGAGATGGAAAAATATAACGCTGTTGGGGTCTCAGTTTGGCTGGAGTTGCTGGAGATGTAAACTTCCCCAAATACAATGAAGAGCAGGATAGATCAGTTAACGTGAGCCTAAACTCTCATATTTCAGGGGCCTCACACCCATGCCAATGACCAGGCTGTGAAAAGTATAGTCCTGCACAGAATTAGCTGTATAACAACACAAAATAATATATCGATGTGCCCCTCAGCCTTAGAAATTACTCTACGTTGGCGTTACTGTAGCCTGCGCTATTTAGACGAACATGCTAATGTTTGAAGCTATGTTACAAATAACTTAAGCAGTAGGCCTATGCATTAAATGCCACACATGAAATGAAAAGCCAAGTAACCTTACTGTATTTTCCACAGAGGAGATGGAGGCAGGCACAATACCTAAAGAAGCCAGAGGGTCACATTTACCAAATAGGTTGATAATGAACTTCACAGTTTTATATGTCATTACTAACTGTATATAATGTGTGCTTGTTGGTATTTCTGCAGCATCTGTGTCCCTTACATTGAATTGTAGATGGTGTCGCAGGCTTTGTAAAGGCCACGAGTGAATGGATGTGGACCTTAACCATCATCCGTGGTTCGCATCTCTTCCTGACTGCACCTCTTCTATCCCCGAAAGGTCACCTCTGCCTGGCTTTCACAGAAGCAACCACATTACTCCCCACATACGACACACGCTTAAATGGGAAACTGTTGCGGGATTAGAAATTATACTGAAGTTTTCAACTGCTTCCAGCCAGCACTATGTGCTTTTCTGCACATTTGTATATTTTCCCCAGTTTTTTAAAATGCTTACCCACCACAGTTGTCTCCTTTCAGGGGAAAGGAAGATCCAAAGAAAATAAAAAAAGGCAGCTTCTATGGGTTTGCAGTTGCTGTTTCTAAATGCTGTCCATTAAAATGAAACCATGAGAGAAACTGTCCGTCATCACTGACAGCTCTCACCATGACGCCTTGTGGGGATTAGCTCCAGAGCGCTGAGAGGGTCAGAACAGTATGCATCAAGTCTGCAATTATTTGGGTAAAATAAACACCTTTTTCCACAGTTTCACAGTTTTCTGCAGAGATGATTGAAGTCTCAAATAATGGGCTGCTCAGAAACGTCGACAGCTGTCGATTTGTGGTATGAATTAAAAATGGCAATTTACATTTCTTCTGTCTTTACTTTTGACTTGCTCACTTCTTTGGTTAAAATTGCAATTACCAGAGAGAAGAGATTTAGATTATTTTGTACCGACTGCAACTTTACAGTTACGACCAGTGGTGGAAAAAGTATTCAGATCCTTTACTTACCACACTGTAGAAGTCCTGCATTGAAAATGTTACTTAAGTAAAAGTATGTAAGTATCATCAGGAAAATGTACCTTAAAGTAAAAAACTATTGTCCAGATCCTATTATCCTATACTACATTCTATTGTATGTACTCAATGCATGTGCAAATGTGTTTAATGGTCTAATAATTTCAGCTTGACTTGTAGGCCTATATATTGTTGGGTATTTTAGTTTATAATAAAACATTGTATTTTAAAAACAACGTGTTTAGTTTGCAAAAATCTTAATTTGTAAAGTAACTAGTAACTAAAGCTGTCAGATCAATGTAGTGGAGTAAAAAGTACAATATTTCTCTCTGAGATGTAGTGGAGTAGAAGTAGAAAGTGGCATGAAAAGAAAACACTCAAGTAAAGTACAAGTACCTCAAATTTCTACTTAAGTGCAGTACTTGAGTAAATGTACTTAGTTACATTCCACCACTGGTAACGACCATCAGTACTGTAATTTGATCGTTGTAATATCTGTGCGTTGTTAGCCGTTACTTATTTGGCATCCCATCTGTGATTTGAGCCCTCCTTACCTTACTCTGTACATCAGTCAGTGTTGTGATTTGAATCACCGTGTAATGAACGGAGTGCTGAGGTTACAGGACTACTCATTGCTCTGAGTTTTCATAATCCCAATAAGCTATCTAGCCAAGCTTGCTAGCATGTTGTAAAGGGGCAGACCTACTTATATATACACATAGATACCACATTGGCCGCTGCAATATTTCAACACAGCCGCCATATTGGGTCAGACAAGCAGTTATTCCTAATGTACGTATGTCTAATGAGGCAGGAGCTCTAACCACAATTAAAATCATAATTTCTCCCAGAATTGTCAACCGATTTTCAAGGGGTTTGGTTTGTTACAAATGACAGACATGTATTTTTGGTACAGGATATTTGGTGCAGGTTTTCATACCAAAATACCTTATATTTTGTAGACGCAGTAATAGTAACAGTGATAGTTCTATAATATAATATTTAAAATGAACCTCCTCTTCGTAATTGGTTTCAAAGATAGTTTTATTTTATTTTTTCTTACTGCATGTGTATGGCTACAATGATGTCATTTTGTGTATAATTTTGAAAACAAACGCTAATTTACATTTTAAGTCACACATTATGTACAAAAATAGTGTATCGGCATGATTGTGATGATTTGCAGTGTAATAGTTATACACATTTAATGTGTATGATGTGTACAATACACATTCATATAGATATATGTATACATAACTGTATATTTATGACATTCTGATAGACAATGTTACTGTTTTGTACAAGTGAAAAACATGACTTGCATGTTTATACAACAGAGATGAACACGTCTAGCTTTAGTCTCATATAAATGTTTTAAAAAAAGTTTTTCCTGTGAAGAAAATCGGGCAGGAGCTTGGCATTCTTATAGCAGCCTGGACACGGAAACAACAAATGCTTATTTAGGTTACATGTAAGAAAAAAACATACAGTGTATTGGTAGGGTTGTACAGAGTTGCAGTGTACAATACACATTATGATAAACAAATACTTTGTTTAATGTAGACTATAGTAAGATGTTACAGTTTTGTACAAGTGAAAATAAATGACTTAGGGCTGCATGTTTATACAAGAGAGATGAACAATACAAATTTAGCTTTAATATCATAAAAATGTATAAAAACGTTTTGGGAAAACGACAATTATTTAGGGCTGTGTATCGGCAAGAATCTGGCAATACGATACGTATCACGATACATGGGTCACGATTCAACACATTGCAATATATTTCGATACTGTGCGTAAGGCACACATATATATATATTGGGATTTTTTTAAAGTATAATTTTAGAAAAATTTATATTTAAAAAGTCAAAGAAATTTACTTTAGGTAAACAATTCAGTACACAGAAAATCAAACTGCCAGTTTGGGATTGTGGTTTACAGGTTCTTAGTGAGCTAATTTTTATATGCTAAAGTAGGCCAAAGTTTAGCCATAGCTACATTGTTAGCTTCTAGCAAAAAGTCAGGCACTGCTAGGCACGGTTAGGCAAGGACACTAGTGGTGCGTCTCAGCATAGCCATCTAGCGGTAGGGGGTTTAAACACAACATAAATGTGAACCACTGTCTTACATGAATATTTTTGCACGTAAACAAAAAAAAATTATATTGCGTTTTTGAAAATTGATCTAGTATTGCTAAATAAAATATCGCGATACTCAAGTGTATCGATTTTTTCTTGCACCCTTACAATCATGGCCCCTAACTACTTCGTACCTTTGAGAATACTGACTTCAACAGACACATAAACATGCTAGTGCTAACTAAATTGCAGGTGGCACAATATGCTGCTGCTATTTAGTAAAATCTTTGCAATATATAAATGAATATAATGATAGGTCTAGTGACATTTAACTTACTTAAGAAAAAAACACCTCTTTGAGCGATGAAGTGGAGTGCCATCATTCATTGCCAACTTAGTCAAGTAAAGCCGGGCTTCAGTCATAAACTCTGTTGTTTCTTTTCAGTTGAGGAAACCAATTGGGGGCTTAAAGCCTTATATTCCTTAATGTTAACAATGAAATTATACATGCACTGTAAAACAACTGCAAACCCCATTTCGTTATACATGACATTTACACAATACTAAAAAAGTAGAAGTACTGATGAAACTCAACTGTTGGAGAACAGTCCTTGGACCGTGGATACCCATGGTCCTCAAGCATGTGCAGGGTCTTTCCCACTGACTGGCTCAATGTCTTTGCTGCCAGGGACAACTTCATCCTCTGAGAGCTGAAGTGTTAGGGCTTTCTTGTGATCCTGTTGGCAGCATACAGACCCTTCATCTTCCTGTACATCATTTAGCTCTGATATGTAGCTCCATCTCACTATTCCAGAAGGACTGATGAAGGGACTGTATGCATTTTATATGTTCCTAGCCAGTTTCAACATGTGACATGGGTCCGTCATCATAAACACTTTTTCCCCTGTAGATGGGTGGGTAAAGTATGTCTTGAGAGGCTCCATAAAATTCAGCTTGAGCTGGCATTAAAGCATAGCGCACATGCGGATGTTGGATAAATGCCCATCCATTGTAACACAAGGTACTTTAATACCTCTCTCATGTAGTGGCTTAAAGGCATGCTGCAACAAAACCTTTTGGGTGTCTGGTCAATGTCTTAATAAAGAAGTAGGCAAAGGGTGTCTACCAGTGGCCTCGCAGTCCAACAACCAAAAACAAAAAGGCTTTACTTGCCATGCTGGTCTCATCAATGCCGTCTCCAAGATCCACAAAGCCACTTGTCATTATTTATGTGTGAGTCATATGGAACTTGCCCCCTGATGGCCATGTCATGTACCATGAGACACATTTGACTGAATCTTGGTGGATCTTTATTTTTTTTTTGTTGTAGCGAATCTAAAAATGATGTCTTTAAACCAAGCTTGGCATCCACAGTCTGCAACTTCCTGTTTCAGGTAAAACAATAGATAGTGCGTAAACACTGCAACACATACTGACACATCACCTGTTATATTTACTTTTGACGAGGGTGAATCCTCTAGCAGGGATTTCACTGTCTCCTTTCTCGATCCTTGATAGATATATAGTAGATATAGTCTTTGACAGGTCAGGCTCAAATAACATAAAATACATATAAGAACATAAAGATACATCTAGAAACAGTGTAATTTTTAATTTCCGTTGCAATTCATCCATCTTCTCCTGAGCCTCAGTTGAATTTTCTTTCACTTTAACGGGGTCAAGGGAATAGCAGTCTCGCATTTCCAGACTTATCTCCATAGCGCTGCGGATGAAGGTCTGTCATACAACAAGTACCTGTTGTATAACTTGTTTGCTTACTTACATATTTGTCACCTATTCCTTTTTTCTTTTTAGTTAGCTTCCCTTTTAGTTTTGTATTTATTTATAATAATTCTGTATGGCATTTTTATGGTATTAAAATGCTAAATAGTGGCAGAGTACTGTCGAATGCCTAATAGCATTTGATCCCACCGTAAATGTGGCTCATTTTTATGGACATACTGTTTGTGAAAATGTCATTTCCTTCACTGTTATTTATTAATTTATTCAGTTTTAATGATTATTGCAGAGTCTCCATGAATCACTTCCTTCTTTTCCTGCCTGCCATTTCATTCTAATTATCTCTGTGTAACACAAAGTCCAGATGTAGTGGCACTTCATGATATTATTACAAACTGGTATTGAGAAGGAGAGGGGTTATAGATATTTCTCCTTGTACTGTAATTATGAGTTATTGAAAAGTTAAGTCTAAAGATGAAGGGGTGTTACAAAGTAGTTGAAGGTAAGTAGCCCCCATGCTGCGACTAGCATCTTACACACTTAGGAATAATGATGAATTATAGCACAAACATGTAGTGAACATAAAAACATTACAACCGTCCCTCCCCATGGTTCTAGTAAGAACCACGCAGACTAGTCAGAGTTTTACATTAATAAATGTTGCTAGTGTAAAATAAAAAAAGATTGAAATTGATTTTTAGATTATAGGTGTATTAGGAATTCATGATACAAATGTCTGGGGAAATTAAAAGTTTGTTGGATGAAGCCAAGTGTGGCCATCTATTCGGAGGAGTCAGCCAGGTGTGAGGTTCTGTTAAGATGTTCATAGAGGCGTGCCTATTTCATCAACCAAGTCTGACGAGTCTAAAACCTGCAGCTTGTGGATTTTTTTTTTCTCCAAACTGTTATCTTTTACCAACATGGTACAGAAATGATGGGGAAATAAAACAAACACAAAAGGATACAGACATACAGAGAGATACAGAAAAAGGAAGACAATGTCATCCATTGCTTACTGCATATACATGCATGTGCCTCACTTGATCTACTTTCCACTGCATTCATAACAGCATATCTGTAATGACAGCTTATAAGTATTTGCGTCATTAAAATAGCTTCTTAGCTGTTTAATCCAAGGCTTCATTCAGAGAATCCTCATGTGATTTCCCACACCTTCTTTGCATTGTAAAATACATGAAGAGAAGAGAATATTAATGTGAAAAATTCTTAAGGACAATAAACAGACCAGCTCATCAAGTAAGCAATTTTTGCGCCATGGACTCCCTTTTATCTGACCTGTATCAATAGTGGTAGTACTACTACTACTACTACCACTACCACTAACACACACACACACACACACACACACACACACACACACAAACATCTGCAGCTGTGTTTATGTTTTATAGGAGGGATGAGTGAATATTTCTCTGGATGTGAGGATTATCTTTATCTATTTTGATGTTTGGAATTTTATTGTTGTATTATAATGAACTTAAACATCAAACACTAAAATCATCATGCAGCTCAAGGCAACCAAATTTTGTTTGACGTAGGCAACAAAAATGGTAATCCTGTATCTCAGCTGATCATTTTCTCAAATTCAAACTAATCCTTGTTTTCTTTGTTTTTTGTAGGTCCCCTTTGTATGAACTAACATGGACAAAGTGGTCATCAGTCTCCTGCTTCTGGGAACCGCAGTTACGATGGTCCATGCATGTCCCAAATACTGTGTCTGCCAGAACCTCTCTGAGTCTCTGGGGACTCTGTGCCCCTCCAAAGGCCTGCTCTTCGTCCCACTGGACATCGACCGGCGAACTGTGGAGCTCCGGCTGGGCGGCAACTTCATCCTGAAGGTCACCACTCAGGACTTTGCCAACATGTCAGGTCTGGTTGATCTCACCTTGTCCCGCAACACCATCAGCACTATCCAGCCTTTCTCTTTCATCGACCTGGAGACCCTGAGATCCCTGCACCTTGACAGTAACCGGTTGACTGAGCTGGGACCGGATGACCTCCGAGGGCTGGTCAATCTGCAGCACCTGATCCTCAACAACAATCAGCTGAGTCAGATCTCCAACACAGCCTTTGACGACGTGTTAGTGACACTGGAGGATCTGGATTTGTCGTATAACAACTTGCGCAGTGTGCCTTGGGAAGCCATCCGCAAGATGGTCAACCTCCATCAGATGAGTCTGGATCATAACCTCATCTCTTTCATTTCCGAGGGGACTTTCCTAGATCTAGATAAACTGGCCCGCTTGGACCTCACCTCCAACCGTCTCCAGAAGCTCCCTCCGGACCCCATCTTTGCGCGCTCGCAGAGCAACGTAGTGATGAGCACTCCTTATGCACCTCCACTTTCTCTAAGCTTTGGTGGAAACCCATTGCACTGCAACTGTGAAGTGCTTTGGCTTCGAAGGCTGGAGCGGGAGGATGATATGGAAACATGTGCTTCTCCTGCTAGTCTAAAGGGGCGCTACTTTTGGTCTGTTCGTGAGGAAGAGTTTGTTTGTGAGCCCCCTCTGATCACACAGCATACACACAAGTTACTAGTGCTGGAAGGTCAAACGGCTAGCCTACGCTGCAAAGCAGTCGGGGATCCAATGCCAACTGTGCATTGGGTTGCTCCTGATGACCGTTTAATCAGCAACTCCTCCCGAGCAACGGTATACGAAAATGGCACCCTGGACATTATGATCACCACATCCAAGGATTACGGGATATTTACTTGCATAGCTGCCAATGCTGCTGGGGAATCTACAGCCTCTATTGAACTGTCAATCATTCAACTCCCCCATCTGAGTAATGGTACGAACCGTACCACACAGTCAAAGTCGGGGCTTTCGGACATAACTAGCTCTACCAAGACCAGTAAAGGGGAGCCTAAACCTCTACCAGAGAAGGTGGTGTCAGTATCAGAAGTGACTGCCATCTCTGCTCTGGTCAAGTGGACTGTTAGCAAATCAACTCCAAAGGTCAAAATGTATCAGCTTCAGTACAATTGTTCTGAAGATGAAGTCCTCATTTACAGGTAAGTAGGATGAATGAAACTCAATTATATCCAAGTAAGAGCTGAGACCTTTCTGGTCAAAGTGGTAAATTAAGCCAGAGGTATAATCTTTAGAACTTGCACTAGCTGCTCAGCTTTTTCAGTCAGTTGCTAATTGTTTGCTGGCTAAGTACTTGGGACAGTCAATTTCTTTGAAGTGTTACTCAGAGATCAGCATTCATTTTTCTTAATCCTTCTTGAGATTTTTCTTTTTTCTTTCACATTGACAATTTCTTTCCCCAATAAAATGAACAGTGAGTGCACATTTTTAAGAATAGTGAAACCCAAAGTGAAATCCTTGCCCTGAACCATTAATTAGAAATCCAAGAAGAAAAAGGATTACAGACCCTCGTTTTAGTGTATCCTTTCTAAGCTGCTCAAGTCCATAAGGTTTAAGCTTGGGGACTGCAGCTGGAGCTCTATTGGCTCTGTGAAATCAATTTCCTATGTCAGATGAGACAGTGAAAATAGTGACATTCAACCAAGATAATTGAGCCAGAAATATAGAAAAGAGCATCGCTGTTTATCATTAAATTCATTTTGGGGAAGGCCAAATATGTTGTTCTTTGCTGAGAGAACAAACAAATATAATTGTTACAAGAGTCTGAATATTAATCATATGTATCTATATGATTCACATCTGATAGCTCTTAGACATTTTCCCGTCTTTGACAATGACTACCCTTAGTATGCTATAAATGGTATTTAATGCATCAGAATAGTGTGGAAATTGGCCTGTTGTGGATAGCAGTTACAGCAATTTTGTGCAAGCTTCATGCTTCCTCCAACACTGACAATTGATGGTGAATCCCTTTAGCAATAACTCATCCAATATCTTATTCTGTTCCAAGGCCCTACACAATTTACCTGTACTGTGCATTCCAGCAAGAGCGGTTTAATGAAAAGATAATTGACAGAATGAGAGAAGTCTGATTATTAGCTAAGAATATAATATTAGAACTGTACACAATATTGAAGAAAGATATTACTTTCTGTTCAAACACTGTCAATGCAACTCACCATCCCTGCGAATTCAATAAGGTGTTTATCTGATTTCCTTGTTTGCACACAGCTTGCTGTGCCAGATTGCCATGCCATAAAAAAAGACCAATATGAATTTCCAGTATCTTTTTTTTCCCGGTGATGGAAACGTCAGATGACTGATCTGAAATTTTTGTAAATGGCATTCATAAATTTTATCTAATGTCAACAAAATTGCAAACAAAACACTGGTGTATACTTTATAAACTGTACTTTCTCACCTATTCATTGATTTGCAGCAGCTAAATTATGTCCCTGAAAAGGGATAATTTTGATGGCAGTCCTGATGTTGTTGTTAGTCAAGAGTCATTATTTTACACTTCCAAATTGTACAGTATGTGATTTGATGCTTTAAAATGCTTTCTAAGTCATATTCGGTACACACAATGTGTTATTTATATACAGGAGAAAATTATCAAAAGCAATAGATTCATGAACTCTTATGTAAAAATTGCTGTGCAGTCCTTTTTTGCATTTCAAAAGACAAATTAGGAGCTGGAAGGAAACGATAACTACACAGATAGGCCAACTACTGTTTTTGAAATTATTTTGGTACGACTTCATTGCTCGCACATACATATCTACTTCTCTCCTCTGGTTGGCTGACAGTTTCCCAGGGCACTACTCGAGCAATGGCATGATTAAAAATCAATCGGAGCGACGTGGGGGAGGAGAAATATGCATGAGTTCTCTCAAACATGTGAGCCAACGCAGCTTCTTCCTAGTTATGGAAAAAGGCAATTATGAATAATGGACTGCAGCCCCAATGGTGTCTGGGCTCTCTGGTGAAGGCGATTCAGCGGGTTCAAAGATATGGATGAATATACTATGAGAAAACAGCAAGCCAACAATGGATTGATGACTGAGAAATCTATTTGTAGATAACTACACATATGGTAAAGAGTCTTCAAGGGCCATTGTCTACCCACAGTTACAGTATTCAGCAGCCCTTGATTGTTACGCCATGTTTTATAGCAGCAGCTATCAGATATATCCCTATCAGATGAGCTCAGGTACCCCTTCACGTTTGCTACATGCCATTTCCCCTCTCTCTCCCTTTTCACATCTTCAGCTGTCCTATATAATAAAGGGCTAAAATGCCCAAAAATAATATTAAAAAAAATAGTGGATATTGATACAATTTCTTTATCATACAAGACATAGTGATCTTAACATTGTTGTTGCTTAGGCTGGGTCTCTTGTTTTAAGAAGTTGTGGTCAAGTTTGCAGTCCTACTACTACCACTTAACATACGCTGAATGTTCAACCATTTATTTATTAGCTTTAGCTTCCTATTTCAACTTCTATTATCTTCCCTGCCTGGCAATTACAGGTATCCCTGGTTGGGAATCACTGATATACAGTATTTAGTGGATTACTGTTCAGTAAAGATTTAGCATGTCCAAGTGATGCATACACAACCCTCTTGCAAGAAAAAAATGTTTGTACTGGACTAGGCTTGTGCCAGTTGGCCATCAGATCATATATCGACGATTGAAGGGATGATTGTTTTTGTCCTAGGCCGATATTAAAGCAAACTTACTATCAGATCTAAAATGTTATGAAAAATAATGTCTAGAACCTGGTGGAGTAGCAATTACGCCCACTAAGCCCCATTAATCAGCACAAGTGATGAGTGAATTTTAAATCCTTAATGTTATTTACAAAACAGTTTGCAGTCTCTTTTCCATATATCTGACACCTGATGGGCTATGCTTCTTTCGGACAGTCACCCAGGTCTCCCTGGCATCCCGGCTGCTGCCAGGGGACGGGAGCTACATTAGCTCAGTCCGCACTGACTACTGGCAGCTAAGTTACAGCAGCCATCGTTAACAATCAACATTCACTGGTTCGGAGCCTCGTCGTCAACACTGCAAATACTAAACTACAGTTATTACATGTAAAATGATCACTATAGGAGGCATAGGAATAGCTAAACATTTGACACGCCGATCAACAGAGAGCAGGAGCGTGAGGGAGAAGCCATTGTTAACTGCTAAGTTAAAGTAGCTAACAGAACTAAATAGTGTGTAAACAACTGTGGGCAAAAGTCGCTTAAAGAAGGAGAGAGCTATAAGTGCTTGAGTGAAATAATGTAGGTTTAAATGTAAAGCAGCTTATTAGCCGCTGTAATGAAGAATATGACAAAATGAACTGCTTCGAGCTACCAAAGCAAGAAGTTATCAGCGAAACAGAAGCATTGTCAACCGGAAATGACGCAAAAGCTCACCACTGCACGTCAGCATGCAGAGGCAGGACGTTTCATTAATTAAAGTGAAAGTTGTTCCACATATGCATATGTTATATATGTCCAATTATGTGTTAAATTTAGCCACTCTGTCAGACTGCCGATCAGATCACCTGTCAGCATTCTGGAGTAACCACGGTTGGACAATTTGAAAATCTAAGCGATCGCCCAAGCCTATACTGGACGATTCGGAAAAAAACAAGAATACGTTCAACGCTAACATTTTGAAAAAATATCTGCATTTTGCAACTACAATATGGTTAGGGAAATTTTTCAATTATGTGACAGGACAAAAGTTGGATGTGCTACACACTGATCCACCACACATTATTCCTGCTGTGGCACTGAACATTGGCAATGGACAAAAATAAATATTATTAAATTTGTCCAATATGTACGTAATGGAGTGTGTATACAGTATTTATGCAGGCGGTTGACTTAAGCTTAACCTATTCTGCTAGCAGTACATTCTGCTTGCAGTTAATGATGTCCAAATGAAGCTTCATGGATTAGTTGTATTTGTTGACCCAACTAGACGGCACTCTTGGTTTAATGAAAAATGCTCAAGGAATGGCAATTCAGAGTGCTTTTTAAATCTTACATGTATCATGGTATCATATGACAGCTCCAGTGTTGTGCACGTGTATGTCTCTGCAGTCTACATCGACGGATGACTTTGTTGGATGAAAGGTTCTATCACTGGCTGTCTACACAATGCAAAGGTTCTTACAGCATTTCATTGATTGGCGATACATCTTCGAGAAATTAACCTACTGCAGATGGACTTTTATTTCAGTCTCAAGCAATGCGGCTCAGTTAATTAGTCATATTTAAACATCTGGAATAATAACAGAGTAATTTGCAACAACTGAATGCTTGTTAAATGGATTGTACAAAAAATTACATTCAGCCAAAACAATATTTAAAAAGTGACCATTGAATACTTATCTCATTGCTATAGCTTCATGCATATCAAATGGTATGTACAGGGACCAATGAAGTAATCTTTCTGGATTACTTTGTGCATATAAATAGCTACTTGGCATGCTTCATGTTGGCAATTTCTTTGATCTGCCCTCGCATAACAGACTAAGCCAGTGTTGCTTCTAACACAGTTCTCGACCATTGTCTTGAACTCCCATAGTAAGAGGTCTGTATTCTTAATGCTGTATCTTTCTGTCTTTTGTCAGGATGATTCCAATGACTAACAGAGCCTTCATAGTCACAAATCTTGTCCCAGGGATGCAGTATGACCTGTGTGTCTTGGCCATCTGGGATGACACTGCCACCACCCTTACTGCCACCAACATCGTCGGCTGTGTCCAGTTCATTACCACGGAGGACTACCCGCAGTGCCAGTCTCTCCACAGTGGCTTCCTGGGTGGCACCATGATCCTGGTCATCGGTGGCATCATTGTGGCCACGCTGCTGGTGTTCATCATCATCCTCATGGTGCGGTATAAGGTGACCAGTGGCACCCAGACTAATAAATTACCCACTGTGAGCAACACGTACTCACAGACCAATGGCGGGTTGAACAGGTTCAACGGTGCCCCGCCACAGGTCAAATCCACAGTAGTGGTCATGAGTGAGGAAATGGTAGAGTTCAAGTGTGGATCCCTCCAGAGCAGTCTCTCTTCATCTTCATCCTCTTCTAACTCATTAGACAGCCAAACAGGAAGGGGGGCTGGCGACCGCTACAGCATGCAAGGCAGCGAATGCAGCACCTTGCCCAGCAGCAAGTTCAGGAGGCACAGGCATGGCCCCAAAGCACGGCCAAACCTGGACCACCTTTTAGGGGCCTTCACGTCACTGGAGCTGCGAGGGGTAGCGAGGGACCACCATGGGGCTTTGCCCCCCCCCACCACATCCAATGCTGTGATGACGGTGGCTATGTTACCCCCGTCTGATAAAGAACCCCTGCTCGGGCGAGCCGAGTCCACCACCATGCTGGGACGTCTATTAGGGGTGCCCCAGCAGGGTAAGCCCAAGAGGAGTCACTCGTTTGACATGGGTCATGTGGGGGCTGCACAGTGTCGCAGCAGCTACCCTCGCAGGATCAGTAACATCTGGACTAAGCGCAGTCTGTCTGTTAATGGAATGCTGCTGCAGTATGATGACAGTGAGGACGAGAAGCCCACTTTTGAGAGCTCTGAGTGGGTGATGGAAAGCACAGTTTGAGTGGGTCGAACTGTGAGGTTCATGGCCAATAAATCTATATCAGGAACTAAAGGAAAATTACATGAGTGTAGAGGCAGAGGGAATCTAACTTTGGGTATTGCATGAATTTCATCCATGTGAATACTGTCTAAGTAATTATTTGAAAAAAGACACTCAAATTAATAGATTCCTGGCCATCATCTCAAATATCTGACAGTGTCTAACTGTATTTGAAATATTGTTCCATTCTCAAAATGACACCGGATCTTGGATTTTGCAAAGGGACTAATTTCCCCATCTACAGGGCACGTGAGAGTGTCTCCGAGAGAAGGAGGGAAAAGAAAGATGAGAAATTCAAAGTGGATACACCTCTCTATCAAAAGAACTGAATGCCAAGATGATTTGCCTCGGCTGTGGTGAACTGGATGTGCATCACAATGTCTTGGACCCTCAGCATGAAATGGGACTACTGTAACAGTAGAGAGAAGGACCAGAAGCCAGGAGCGAATAGAAAATTAAAACAAAGTCATTTTTATTTTCATCTGGGTTTTTCTATCATTTTTACTATTTATTATTTTAGGTGATTCATCAACAGGTAGAGGCACAGCTCTTTAGGGGAGTTTAATGAAGGAATAATATACACACACACAAGCTTTCCCTTCACATACAGCCATTTCACATCACTTAGCCATACTTTCAGTCAAACTTTAAACAATCACAAACTGAAAATTTCAATCAATCACAAATTAAAAACTTATTTTCAAAAGTATGATATTATGCTCTAGATATCAGTAACACTGGACCTCAGGTGTTGTATTATATGAGGTTATTTGAGGATTGCAAACAGCTCAAAACACAAAGTTCTTCACTTGTTTTCAAATGCTTCAAAGCATTATTTAGTCTGCAGCCAATCAAATTGAGTATGTTTACAGCTCAGGCTGAATTCCTGCTGTTACAAAATGTCTTTTTGAATGCTTTGATATGCTCCCCATTGGCTAATGCTGGTGACAGTGGTCCCTGTAGGCTCAAAGGCCATTGATGTGAACAGAGTGTTTGCCTCAGGATACAGTATCAGATGCTATCAGCACATATTACAGTTGCCAGACGGGAATAGTCTTTGAAATCCATCAAGCCCATTTAATCATTTGCTTATCCCCGCAGCAGGATGTTTTACTCAACTCTAATTCCCTTTAGGTAAAGCAAACAGGAGAATACGACAATTACTCATTTAGCCAGGTTAAATGGCGGAATGAGTCCAAATGGACTTTTATTAGCTTGATAAAGGTAATTATGCTGCTCAGGAGAGGATGCTAAGTGGAGAAAATGGGAGAAAGATAACGTGTTAAGAGCCAAACAGCTGAAACGCCGGGAAATCTATATTACCAGGTTGCATGATACAGAACCTTTGTTGGTTAATGTATTATTTCAATTGATTTATTAAAGGAACCATCCATTTTGTATTGTCTTTAATATGGAGCTGTACATTGCAGTAAGATACTTTGAATTAGTGGCTATCCGGATTACTGCCTACGATCAACCGAGACATCCCTACACATTTTGATGCCTTTCTCAATATCTTGTGGATTTCTGCTTCATTTCAAGATGTCGGGTGGTCATCTTTTTTTTTATTGTTTTCATCCCTAGGTGTACCGTTCTGTATATTGGCATTTCTCTGTACAATAACTGGGTAAGAATGTAAATGGGGGGAGGGGTGGGGAGTGGGGGGGTAAATTGTGCAGTAGTACTTTTATTTTTATGTGAAGCAAACAGTGGAGAGGTGCTTTACTGTGGTGTACCAACTTGGTCATTGTTAGTTGGCACGCTGAAATCGGATTTAACATGATACTACATGTAAAATGCTGGCTGCTTTTAAAGGGTCAGTTCACCCCAAAAAAAAAAACATACATATTTTGTGACTTACCTCTAGTGGTATCTAGCCATGAAAGTACTCTTGGTTTTTATTTGCTCAGGTTTAAAGATATCCTTCGATGAGATGTCTAGCTCTAACACAGTTGGGGTGTGCAATATGACAATATATACTGTGAGACAATATTGTCAATTGTCAGAGATGTATACCACAGTAGTTATCTTGGAGGATAATTCAGTTTTATGTTAATAATTGAATATTGACTTATGGAGCAATTCGTTTAAGGAAATTCTTTTGGAATTCAACAACTTTTTATAAACTTAACTCTAAAAACTATGTCACTATTGTCCCAGTAAATAAGTGCCAAATTAGACATTATTTCCAGAATTTTTGAGTGTTTTCTGACAGAAACTGGTGGATAAAGGTGGATATCTCAAAACCTGGATAAATAAAACCAAACTTTCTGCATGAATAGATACCGCTAGAGATAAATGAGAAATGTTTTTGTCATGTGGGTGAACTGACCCTTTAACCAGTTCTCTCTACCTGTGACATCATGTAACGTCCTCTTCCACTCTGCTAACTGAGAATACAATTTAAGTGTGTACTTGACTCAACATAGTCCTGACTCTCACCTGAGGTTCTAGGACAAAAACAAGAAAAAAAGCTGTTTCTGTGTGAAAACATTTTGCTACAAAAGAATATAAAATATTGATTAATTCCTATGAACCAAACTGGCTCTTCTGCGTTTTCTTTCTTGCAACATATCACATAATTATGTCATGTGCCTTGGATTACATTACTAATCACATTTTTGGCCCTAATCCTTTAGAGCCTAAAGTGTTACCTAAACTGTTCCTACAGCACATTACAAAGTAGCTAATGGAGTGCCCTTTCTTTCTTGCTGTCTTTGTTTACAGGGGATGAGCCAAGGGTTTTCCTCCTTAGGTCCAGCTGCTGTAATCAGGCCAGTCGCTGCTGACTCAACCTCAGCGCTGCCCTTATTACAAATCACTGGTACATGCAGCTCCTGGCCAGAGCCCATAATAAGGCCTTAATTCATATAATCTGCCAGGAAAGGTGTTTACGGCAGCACCGAGTAAATATAATCTCCAAGAGGGCCAAGGGTTGCATTATAACACAGCGATATGCACCTGCTGAAGGCTTAGGAGGAACATGACTACATGTAGGATTGGGCATCAAGAACCGGTTGCAACTTGGAATCGTTTTTGTATTGGAATCGTTTGGAAAAATTTTGTTTCGAATCCGATCGCCGGTTCCAAATTTAACATGCGCAAGTTGGGGTTTTCGTAGCAGCCACCGTATTTCCTGGCTTGTTGTGTTGCAGCCATGGAGCACAGTAAGCGGCACTCTAGTGTGGCTTTAATAATTATTAAAAAGGCCCGGTAAAACGGTAAACCACCACTGAATCAAAATACAATCTTCCTTTTATCTGTGAAATAAGCATGTGACCCGGGTTTGTGTCTAGATGATAATCCTAGATTTGCAAAAACTATTGCGAGACTGGCTGCACCGTGACCTATCCATAACCTTGACCATTCAAAGTCAATGCCTAACCTTAACCATCTAACCTTAACCATCTATGGTTAATGCCTAGGTTGTGTTTATCGACAACGTTTTAATTTCCGGGATTGTTCGGGTGCCCCAGGAAATTCCGCTGGATGTCCCTCATTTTCGGCCGGATGGTAAATCGGGTAAATCGAGACAGCTAGCTAGACTGTCTGTCAAATCTGAGTTTTCTGTTGCACGACTAAAGAAACTTTTGAACATACACATGTTCCACCAAAACAAGTTCCTTCCCGAGGCTATTTTGCAGAGGCACCGTCATTGTGTCCTGGGCTTAGTGGCGCCCAAGACAACTGTGATTGGTTTAGGAGGAAGGTCTGGCAATCGCTTTGCCAGACCTTCCCATTGCCAGACCCTCCTCCAGAGCGCTGCGGAGGAGGATCTGGCGCGTGCTCTGGTTTATTGGCATTTCTTTAAACCAATCACAATCGTCTTGGGTGGCGCTAAGCACCGCACGGAGCAACAGTGCCTCTGCAAAATAGCCTCGGGAAGAAACTTGTTTTGGTGGAACATGTGTACGTTCAAAAAATGGACAGATAGTCTAGCTAGCTGTCTGGATTTACTCTGCAGAGATCTGAGTAAAGGTTAACCATAGTCCTCATAAATCCACCGGAGCTTAAAATGCCAAGACAAAGGAGGCCCAAGGCAACGGATATCCAGCCTAAATTAGTGAAATCCGACAGAATTTCCATCGGCAACAGAGCACTCACAGAAGTGGAACGTCGAGGATATAGACTAATGCGAGACTAATGCCTAGGCATCATGAGAAATCTGACATTTTTTCAGTAACAGACATACAAAAGTATTGATTGCTGCTTCAGTCATATTAAAGCAAAAAGGTAAAGTTGCGTGGGTGAAAACAGGGCATTGTCCGTCTCTCACTCACTGTTTCAACCTGAGTTTAGTGTCTCTCCTTGTGTTTGTCTGATGAAACAATGCTGCAAACTTTCCGCCTGCTTTTCCCAGACTTTACAGCACATTTCAGATGCACTGTTGTCTGCAGCAGTGATTGGTCTGTGGTGATAAATCTGGTGTAGAGGTTATTTGTATACACTTCCATTCCCTCCTCCCAGATTTTGCACCTCTGAACAGTAACAACTTAAATACATGTTACATGAGACCATTTTACAGCATTGCCACTTTTCTTCTATTTTACTAACACAAATATCAGTGTGAGTAAGGACAACTGCAATTTGACTATGTGGAACCTAAGAAAGGTTGCATGTCAACAGTCATGCTAGCCAGAGGACTCTTTAATCCTCCCTCTACACTGTCAAACTTTATTGACGGGCATGGTTCTGGCAAAAAACTCATTCTTAAGGACTGGAAAATATCAAATCCACCATGTTTTAGAAACTGGCTATAACTTGTTTCAGTGATCCACATGGAGAAACTGGACTAAGTATTCCAAACATCAGCATAAATGGGAAGAATCCTGGGGCCCCCTTTTGCAATATCTGGACCCAATTTGATTCTACTTTTATTTATGCATGTATTTATGCACTGATTTTGTCTATGCCGGTCTTTGTTTGGTTTTTGTATGCATACTACTGGACAACTTTGGGTTTTGGTTTCCCTGGCTTGGGGTTAAGATGAATTGGACATACTTGTCGCTTTGTTGCCCCGTGTGCGCTGATGCGCTCATCTGTTGACAACGTGTGTGTGTGTGTGTGTGTGTGTGTGTGTGTGTGTGTGTGTGTGTGTGTGTGTGTCTCTCTCTCTCTCTCTCTCTCTCTCTCTCTCTCCGTCCGTCGGTCTCTCCCTCCGTGTGCCTGATGGCGTGTCTCACTGTGAGAAGTGAAGACTACCAAAGTCACCATGAACCTGCAGTGAGAACTCACCCGCTCAACACTTGTAGGAGAGACTATAAGACCGCCGCCGCGGTACCGACTCATCGAAGATCCAGCAGATCAGATAAGCAAAGCCCATGGCGTGTTGTCGCCATAGCGACTGCAAGCAACGGTGATTAGACTGCGTTTAAAGCGCAACTTTTCAAGCTGAAGCCAAGAAGCGCTCTAGGCTACCGTATTCTACATTCAAGTTATAGTGGTTCAACTTAGAAATTGCAACTAACTACTCAGCTCTATTAACCTTGCATTACAGTGCTTAGCCTACATGTTTTGGGGATGAATCTAATGTGCTGGTGTTTCTGGTTGTTACATGCTATATTGTGTAAAGGGGAACCTAACTCCATGGGAGTGAATATGTTTTGGGTATAAGGTGAAAGAAAAGGACAACATAAGTTTAAGTACTCCTCCACGACTCCTCTAACAAATGACAGAGAACACAGATGGGATGAGTTATATTTTGAATGTGCACAAAGTTTTGAACATGAGCAGAAATCTTGCTCAAACACATCTGAAATATTACAGTGCAGGGGTTTATTAATTCATTAAAATGAATTAATGTATAATTGAGGTGAATAATTGTCAAATGCACATTTAAGGAGGTTACTTCCCCAACAAAAGACTCAAAAGAGGAGGGAGGAGTAAATGATGCCTAGGCCAGATGTGTGCTGACTCAGATATAATTAGAAAAGTCAATCCAAAGGAGAATAAATAGATGAGCGCAATACAGAATGCCTGAGAGCCTTATTGCAATATATTCCATTATGTTTTTATATTTTGAATTGTCCCCTATGTTTCCCTTTACATAAAGATATTTCCAGCATAAACTGATTCAGAAAAAGGTAGAAATAGGTGCATACAAATTCACCTGAATGCAGGAAATGAAGTGTTTAATGTTCAAAATTGTCTGGGGGAGGGCCCCCAGACCCCCACATCATAAGTCACCACACAGATCTGGAAACAAAACCTAGGCCTTTCGGTTGCCAGACCAGTTATGATTAGGCCAAATGTTGGTACCATCTAAATAACATCTACAAACTGGGCAGCTAAAATTAACATACACTGGTTATTGACAAGCTGGGCAAGCCAAAATGCTGTTTTGCATTGTATTCAATTTATTTAAATGGGTCCGGGCTAAACCCCGAACCTCCTCAAGTCCTGGAAACGCCCCTGTTAATTACTAAAGACAAAGTACGGATGAGTCAGATTTGCATGTATTTGATCATAAATCAAAGTTTCAAATCTGACGTGATAATGGTGCTAGAAGGAAGGTGAAGGGATCACCAATGTCAGTAGGATTTATCCTCAAGTGACTGTAAATATATGTACAAATTATCATGGCAGTCCATTGTTGAGATATTTCAGACCGACCCTCAGACAGTCCCTAGTCCCTAGAGTCACGCTTTTAGCACGGCTGAAAACATGAAAATTGTTGCAGTTTTCAATTCAGTCGAAGTTAAAGAGAAATTTTGAAGAGAAAACATGCCCCAAGTCTTTTTATTTGGCATGAGGCAACTATCTTGACAGGACTGTTGCACATGTGCCAACACATTTAGACTCAGTGCCATCACTTGAATGAAATTACTGGTTTGATATCCTGTCTCCTTCGACAAAACGAAATAAATACTTCTATGGAAACAACAGATGTTTGATGCAGTAGATCTGTTGACTATCATTGTTCACTTGACTACCGGGGATGTTCAGAGTAATTATCTCACTCCTCTCTTTTCTATGACATTCCCTGTCACCGTTTTTATTCCAAAAACTACAACAAAGTTTTGTTTTGCAGGGCAATAACCCCTTTTAGGTTTTCTGAAGTACTTTATCTGCAGTTTCTTTTATGCATTTTCACACTAGCAGCTCAGCAGTGCATCTATCCATCATCTTTTATGTCTGAGCATGGCCCGCAGTAGTGTATTTTGTCTTATTATAAAGGGAAAGCACACTATATCGGAGGTCATGACAAAAAGTTTGCATAGGGGGACTCTCATATTCCCCATAAAAGTTGGTGTCCATTACAGCAAGCTCTCTGAAAGCAAGCTATCTATCGTCTGCTTCTGTGGCCTCATCAACACTTTCATGGGGATTCTTCAATTTCCAGAATCATATATTAATAACCTTATTATTAATAATGCCTGAGGGAACAGCTGACTGTGTGTGTGGTTTGTTTATTTCCCAGACAAAGTCATGTGGCTGGAGAAAAGTTCTACGAAAACTCCCGAGTTGATTTTGTCTCGTCTCCGAGTTGGTTTCTCCTCACTCAGTCTTAATATGCATCTCATCCGCTGTCACTCTTTCTCCCACTCTGTAACAAGCAATTAAGTGATACTTGCTGGATAGTGTAATAATGTGTCAGAATGCAATATAAGGCTCCTCTGGATGGCTAGAAAATGCAATCACATCACCACATTATTACATGAACTGTCATTTATGGTATTTCTTCATAAGGGTGTCTCACATTTTTAATAGGAAATGTAATTCCAATCCTGATGTATTCATGTCTGGAATTATGCATAATTAATAGTGCAGTATTTTCAGTTATTGTAGTAAATATGTTCACTAATGTAAGAATCAGTGGTGGAAGTTCTCAGGACCATTTACTTTACTAAAAATAGTAATACCACATTATTATTAAAAAAAAAAATACTGTTACAAGTAAAGCATTCTAAACTTAGGTTAAAGCTGCACTTGTCAAAAAATGTTTCAATATGAATAATTAGGTGTTAGTGGAAGGGGTCGCTCCACAGAATAATCACCCAACTCTGCAGTTCCCCTCCGCTCAACAGAGCATTTTAGCATCTTTCAGCTCAATGTTTGGCCTGAAACTTCACTGTTTGGATTCAGGCTCACAGCTCTCACCAACTCTGTTTCCAGCTGCGGCAGGCAGGTCTTTGTCATTAAAAAACTCAGATAAACCCACTGTACATACCTGCTCAGTCAGTTAGCAAGTAGTCTATATCGACGACGTTTCACTTCCGGTGTTATGCCCCTACTGGTTTCCAAACTAAGTTGTGTTTACCTAACAGCAGCAGTTGTTGCCTGCCTCTATCACCAGATTTGTCACACAATCAGAAACATATTACCAAGGGGGTAAGTCTCTCTCCACAACCCGTACCTCCTATGGCGCCATTTTGATGCTAACAAGCCATCACCCGCCGTTAGCATTCCATTGACTGCCAGTCATTTTGACGTCACTTTGACAGCGAATAACTTTACATCTGAAGCGTTTAAAGACTTTATTTGTACATTGTTTATTTCTTAAGAAACACGACAATGTATAAAAGGCTCCATTACCTTGTATCTTACGTTATGGCTCCATAGCAGATGTTTTTGTAAAAATAGGCTAACGATTGTGTCATAACCACGCGACTTACTGTTGCATAGTTGAGGAATTACCATATAGTCAAGGAGAAGCTTGCAGGCAGTTTCGACTTACATTAGCTGTTTAAGTTTAATTACTAATGTTAACTAGCATTTTAGTTAGCAATAATTAGCCTGTGCCTATGTTATCTCCTTACATATACCTACGCTCTGCGTCTCTGCAACATTGGGAATGATTGAGATTTCTCTTGGCACAGCTACCAGAAGACTTCCAACTCTCAGACAGGTTGCTCACATCACATCTACGTCTTCAAGCTCAGTTGGAGGCTGCGCAGTAACACTCAGCCCTCACCGGAAAAGTGCTTCTAATATCCTTCACTGGTCTCCGTCCAGAGCAACGGGATCTGTTGGTCCATTTCTTTAACTGTCTATGCATATTACTGGCGATTTTCAGGTCACACATCATATCTATTGCAGCGAATGTGATTGTTTAAATGAGCACTACAATTTAATTAATTAATTCGGAGCAAAGCTCAAATAACACTGTATTGCAAGCACGTTTTGCAAACACAGAGGTATGTTTTACTATTCAATATAGGCCTACACAAAATTAAGCTTTACTGTAAATCATTACGTCCATGCCTTCAGAACTTGTGGGTATAATATTACCACTTGTATTCGACTTTTCCTGGCTCAATGGCTCACTCGGCAATTGTGTAGCTACTGTATGTTGACAGTTTTAGCTGAGTTAGATCGTCACTATTTCATTTTTTTTTTTTTTTTTTTACCATAGACCTGTGTAGTGTCTTAGGGGGCTGTAGTGTAGGCTAATGACCAATATAGCCGTAACCGCGAGGAAAGAAACGTGATAAATACGTTCGGGTATTTTCTAAACTAAACCCAGGTAACCAGTTGTTTCAGATCAACTCAAGATAACACGTTACCTGGATGCTGACGTAGTTAATTAATACATGACTGGAAAGCAGGAGATCCATGAGCCTCGTAGCTCACAGTGTAGAGCTGCTGTTACAGCTGATACATGTTTTTGCCCTTGTGAGATCGAAACCACCTCGACACGATCTTGCAATCATTATATTTTCTTAATTTTTTTTTTCTTTATGTGGTTGTGATGTAGTGCTCACTTATACCTTCATATTCGCCACAGTAGATCTGGGAAGCGATTTCAAAATCGCCAGTAATATGTTTGTGATTGTGTGACGAATCTGGCGAGAGAGGCAGGCAACAACTGCTGCTGTTAGGTAAACACAATATACGGAAACCAGTTAGTTTGAAAACCAGTAGGAACATAACACCGGGATTGTTCATCAACCGGATGTCCATTACCTTCCGCTTTCTTTGCGTTGTAATTTTAAACTCCGGTGGATTTCTGAGGACTATGGTTAACTGCTCCTCAGATCTCTGCAGGGTAAATCCAGACAGCTAGCTAGACTATCTGTCCAATCTGAGTTTTAACTAAAACAACCTTTGAACGAGCACATGTTACACCAAAACAAGTTTCTTCCCAAGGCTATTTTGCAGAGGCACCGTGGCTTAAGCGTGACCCATGCTTCATCGTTAAATCTACGCCGTGGCTATGTACGTAGGTACGTGGAAACATCTCACCCGCTCTACCACACACTCCCCACGCACACACACATGCCGCCCCTGCTATTATCGACGCACACACCAACGCACAAGTATAAACTTCAGGCCACTTACTTAGGCTACGGCGAAAGCTCTGCGTGGAGCCTCCGCAGGACCATAAATCACGCTTTAGCGCCGCCCAAGACGATTGTGATTGGTTTAAAGAAATTCCAATAAACCAGAGCATGTTTTTTCTCCCATCCCAGAATGCTGTGTGGATTCGCCAGACCCTCCTCCGCAGCGCTGTGGAGAAAGGTCTGGCAAAGCAAGACTAGTTAGCAAGTGAACATAATCCAGCCTTAAGCAGCATATGTTCCCCTCAGGAGTTGGTGAAGACCAAAACAGAATATTGAACTTACATTCATCTGGTGGCCATAAATACAACTCCAAATAATGTCTAATTATAAAATCTGGTGGGTTTTCAGGATCAGGGGAAGAGATTCATATTAGTGACTGATAGACTTCCCCTCATGCGATGCACCCCCATTACGCCTGAGTTCCCTTTCCCTGCAGGGAGACGTTCAGTTGTCAAATATTCCATCATCGAATGCCTCGTGTTGCACCAACACCTCTCCACCTCCAACTTCTTATCTCTTCCACTTCAAATATGTCCAAGCACAACTACTGCAATATTTGCTAGCCTTTGTTCACCTTATATGTGATGAGAGATTTGGCACTGAAATCACTTCTGTCTGCTGTCGATAGCTCTGTCCTGTGAGCATTTCATAACTCGCTAGTGCAGACTATGAACTAGCAACTTGTGAAGCTCGTTATCTCCATAAAATTAAAACATAAATCTACCTGTCAACTAGTCTTATCAACAAACACACATTTCAGTAAGTTAAAGTCTGGTTATGTACAAGGTTTTACATTTTTATCTTTTCCGTATTGCAGTTGTACAACGGCCAACTCAGCTTATAAATACTTGGCTAAAACAAAAGAAGAAAGAAATCGTTCACTTGCTGACAGCTGATCATAACAATCTGACGAAAAATAAGCATTACAGATATATGTGTTTACTGGATTTACCCAGACGAGAAAAAAATTGGAAAAGCATCTGGAACATTAAACTCTGTCGAAACTTTTTGAGTGACAGTGAAACAGTATTTGGACACCGTCTTGCATTCTTAATTTCAAGCGTTTCCTTTTGAAACCGATTGTTAGAGGTAATGCAGGGAGACATTTAGCAGCTCAAATAGAAGATTTGTAACAACGGGAATATCTGTCATATTGGTAATGGATTACACTAATGTGCTGTAATTGATTTTCAATAAATGTCGGCCTGATGTAGCTGCCCCACAATCATCAGCTAACACTACCTAAAAAAATAAAGCACATCTGCAGAATCACAAGTTGGAACATGAAAAATAAATACTCTCCAAGGCTTTATTTGAAAGGAAAAAATAATGTCATGTATTGATTCATGCCTGAGCCGTGCCTCAAACAACCAACGGTAAGCCCAGTATAATGTGGCTATGTCAGTATGAGAGCTGAAGAATGGCATGATGCATCTCAGCAGCTCACCTCAGCTCACCCCTTTGTAAAACATTGTGTAAATGTGTGTGTAACCTTGAACCATGTCTCTCTGTGGCTCCAGTCCCCCGACGCAACTGCTGCATCCGCCTCTGTGTCACCAAGCTGGTTGGGATGATAAATGGGACTAAATCATTGCATCCAACTGTAGCAGGTATATGTGATGAACTTGTTTGCAAATCTCATGCATAAAAAAAATCCCTCTGTAATTGAGGTGGGAGATTTTCTTTTTCAACAACAAGCATTATGAATATTTTATGGCATACTTTGAAGTCGTAAATGGTCCAGGAAATATGCTCCATCTAGAAATGATATGAACTGAAATGATATCTTCTCAGGCCTATCCGCCAGGTAGCACTCATCCTCTGGTTGTATCTTTTTTTGTTTGTCTTTACCAGTGGGGAAATTGAATCGAGACCAGCAACGATTCAGATTTTTTTATTTATTCACACATTTCCCAAAGAGGAAAATGAGCAGGAAAATGAATTTGAACCAGCGTGTTTGTTGTTGCTCAGACGACATAGGACAAATTTATGCTGTGCACTCTCTTTTAAATTCTCCCTGTCGTTCTTTTCTCTAGTATAACCTAATTTCATGCTATTATAGTTAATCAGGCATTGTTTATCTAGAGTGCAGTAAAGCCAACATGCAGTAATCCTACATACAATCATATATGATCAAAATCAAGTTAAGACCAGAATCTGCCTTTATTGACACCTGTATTTATCATAAAATATATAGTCATAGAACTGTAACATCTCTGTGAAAACAGCATATGAAATGTGCAGTGTTGTTTTAAGGTGGAAAAAAAATGGTGGGCCAACATAATTTGAAATAATGCGCTATTTCACATTTCCCACAAAGGTGATAATCCCACTGGGCGCATACCTTGTCTCCTCAGTTTGCTGTTATACTGCTCAATTCCCATTTGTATTCAATTGTCAATGTCAATTAGGGCCTGTGGTGCAAGCCCAATTTTACCGTGTTCTGCTGTTCGGTAATTGTCTCAGAAAGATGCTTGAGATCCTGAAAGCCTGTTGTTGACCATGTAAGCAGTAATAGGCGTATCACTGGGGTGTACACGAATATTCAATCCAAAAATAGAGCATTCAGCATACAAAATGGTGTGATTTTCTAGGGCGCTCATGAGACAAATTTCCAGGAGCTAAAAATATTTCCTGCAACATCTATAAAGTTTTACATAAAAAAAGATGCAAAAAACAAAGGCAATAAAACAATGAATGGCCTGTATTTAGATTACACAGTGTTTTCAACGGACTCAGAAGCTCATTCAGTGAGTGACTAAAGCGTCATTTATGGTTGTGCGGAGGCTCCAAGCAGAGCTTTTGCTGTAGCCTACATAAGTGGCCTGAAGTTTATACTTGTGCATTGGTGTCTGCGTCGATGTCTTAAAGAGAATAGCAGGGCTGGCATGTGTGTGTGTGTGTGTGGGGGGAGCGTGTGGTAGAGCGAGTGAGAGAGTGATGGCGATTAGCTTCGGAGCGAGTACCGACTCTAGAGTCATAGTGAGAGGAACAAAGGGTCTCCCCTGTGCTTTCTGACCATAGTGGGAAATCTGTAGCAGGAAAAAAGTTCCTTGATTTCATAATGTTTATGGAGAAGAAGAACCAGGAAATGAGTAGGGGGAAATGCAACGCTACCAAGCCCCGGCAACATGGGTCCCCACGACATGTAGTTAAATTTTTCGAGAGGTGCACGTCAGGCTACGGCGTAGGGTCCGTGCCTCCACGAGCTAAGCAGCGGACGCGGTGCCTCTGCAAAATAGCCTCGGGAAGGAACTTGTCGGGGAGGCGAGCTCTGGAATTAAAATGGCAGTTGATTGTGTGATGAGAATTTCACGAGAAAAAAAAAAGATAAATATAATTTTATGTTGGTTCTAGCTCAGAGGATGTTTCCCTAATCGACCGGGATTAGAAGGCCGACACAATGAAAGAGGAAGGTCCTGTCCAATCCTGTAAATGAAATGTCATCGATACAGACTACTCTGAATGGAATGATTGTTTGTAAGAGTTGATTTGGTGGCAAATACGGTTCCCAATTGGGGATTAAGAAAGCTTTCTAATCTAAATAACATAACTAACAAAAAACTAACATGGATACCCAACTGTGTAACTGCCAGGCCAGTATTAACTGATCCAGTATCAACCCAGCAGCAGCAGCAGTCAGATCTACCAGTCCCCTGAGACAGTAGCAGAGGTTAGGAGACTGTCTCCCAGACAGATATGCAGCTCGGGTCAGAGTAATGCTGCCTGTATTTCCTGTGTCCTGCAAACATACCCTCAAGGCCATGTCTGAAATCTCTCTGGACTACTTGTGGAATCTGCTGACAAACACAAAGGATAAGTTAGAGAAACAGGACATAACTTCAACTGGAAAGTTGGAATTGCATGGCCTGCAGAGACTCACTGAAAGTTTACTGCAATTCAGTTGCGTCATTGTTGATGTCAAGGGCACATAATTGCACTTTAACAAAAATGGTCTCCTGACATGACATTATTCTTGACCAGGTACCATCCCCTCCAAATAACACACACGGGAGAGAAAAAACGTCCTCCTAGCAGTTTCCTGGAGAAACACTCCATGTTAAATCTAACTATTTTTTCCCAGCTGGTTGATTTCAATCGGAAATTAGCAGTAGCTATAAATGCTGTGATACTTTGCATTGGATAATTGATTTTCAATGACCCATTGCCACTGGAAATTTGCAGTTACTACAAAAACAGAGCTAGCCTAAATATAACCTATTCAAATTAAAGAAATTTGTAGATTCTTTGTGTAGGGACCTACAAAAATACAGCTAAATAAATACAAAAGTGTTTATTTCATGCAGCTAAATACATGAGTAAATGTTACATATTTCATATCTGGGTAAATTCAATGAAAAGTAAATTTACCATAATCCTTTGTTTTGATGTGACTTGTAATGTATTTTCTGATCTAAGCCAATCAGAGATCACTGTCACAGTCTGAGACGACAGGTAGAGCAACTGCAAATTTGAGAGAGAAACGTGGTGAGCGAAGCAGAGAAAAACTAATTGTAATGTCGAGGTGACGGATGTTTGTACTTTGTAGACTTAAGTACTTTTAATGTATTGGCACAAGTGTCATTTTGCAGCAAGTCGGTTCAACCGAACGGTCGTTGGGGGGGTGGTGGTGGTGATCCCGCGTTTACTTCCCCCGCCAGGAACCAAGACACCGCTTGATTACATTAGACTTGAGCGGTTGCACGGTTACATTCGGTCTTGACATTATACACTCATACTGACCGACACTAGACTCACGCACTGACCACGGTTACATTCGGTAGCCTGGTGCGCGGTCTCCTCGTGACAATCTAACTACCATGTAGCAGCATTCACTTCTAACATTTAACTTAACATAACTACCAACATAACATTACTTGTATCTTTATGTGATATAATACTTTCCCCTTGGTAATGTAGCCTATGAATTTCCATGAACACAATTCTAAAATGTACGAGACATAAAGGCTTCTGCGATCGGTTGATAACTCAAACTTGCCGAGAACCTAGACACCCGTTTGATTACGTAGACTCATGCATTAGGCATGGTTACGGTCTCGTTCAGTAGCCTGGTGCGGGGTCTCCTTGTGACAGCCTACCTACCATGTAACAAACATTTAACTTAACATAACTACCAAGAGAACATGACGTGTATTTGTATGTGATATCCATCAATAATGTAGTCTATGAATTTCTATGTACGCAATCATCTAAGATGCACGAGAAATAAAGGCTTTTGGGATCGGTTGATAACTCAAACTTCCCGAGAACCTAGACACCCGTTTGAATACAGACTCATGCAGTACCCTCGGTTACGGTCCTTACAGTCTCGTTCAGTAGCCTGGTGTGCGGTCTCCTCGTGACAGCCTACCTACCATGTAGCAACATTCACTTCTCTAACATTTAACTTAACATAACTACCAAGATATCATGACATGTATTTGTATGTGATGTACTTCCCCTATCGATAATGTGTGAATTGCCATGAACACAATCATCTAAGATGCACCAGAAACAAGGCTTGGTTAATAACTCAAACTTGCCGAGAACCAAGACACCGCTTGATTACATTGTGTTCTACCACCACTCCAGTGGAGGCGCTAATGAGCTAGATTACTACACACACAGTAGCAGAAGAATACCGGCTACACACAACGGCACGAATGAGGTAAAAAAACCATAGACTGTATATAAGAATGGACCAACAGATGCCGTTGCTCTGGACGGAGACCAGTGAAGGCCGTTAGAAGCACTTTTCCGGTGAGCGCTGAGCGTTACTGCGCAGCCTCCAACTGAGAGAGACGACGTAAATGTGCCGTTAGCAACGTGTCTGAAAGTTGTAAGTCTTCTGGTAGCTGTGCCAAGAGAAATCTCAATCATTCCGAATATTGCAGAGACGGAGAGCGTAGGTATATGTAAGGAGATAACATAGGCACAGGCTAATTATTGATCACTAAAATGCTAGTTAACATTAGTAATTACACTTAAACAGCTAATGTGAGACGAAACTGCCTGCGCGCTTCTCCTGTACTATACGGCAATTCCTCTACTATGCGACAGTAAGTCGCGTGGTTATGACACAATCGTTAGCCTATTTTTACAAAAACGTCTGCTACGGAGCCATAACGTGAGCTACAAGGTAATGGAGCCTTTTATACATTGTCGTGTTTCTTTAGAAATAAACAATGGACAAATAGAGTCTTTAAACTCATCAGATGTAAAGTTATTCTCTGTCAAAGTGACGTCAAAATGAATGGCAGTCAATGGAATGCTAACGGGGGGGGTGATCGCTTTGTAGCATCTGTCGGTACACGATCCGTTCTGCCTGCACGATCCGTTCTGCACATGCGCAAGATAATACTGTTTTACGTATCCATACGACCTGCACGATCTGTTCCACGCTAGCCTATGGCTAGCCTCCACCGGGAAGCTAACGTTAGTTTAGCTAACAGCTAATTCGGCTAACCGCTAGCTGACAGCTAGATTCAGTCTAAAATAACGTTAACTCAAACGTAATGGGAAAAGCAGGCTACAGCTAAATTAAGACTTCACAGTAATAACAATAAAGACAAGTATTGAGTGATTGTATTTTAAATGAGCACAAGTAAAGTAGAACTGACGTAACAGCTGTTATATATGTCAACGTTTATTTTCAAGTTTTATTTTGAGGGTCTTTTAAAGTTATTACATGCTGTCTCAGCTAGCAGTTAGCCGAATTAGCTGTTAGCTAAACTAACGTTAGCTTGGCTGTCGACCGGAAGCGTGGAACAGATCGTGCAGTGTCGTAAATTCTCGTACAACCGCGCATGCGCGAACATTTTGCGCATGTGCAGAACGGATCGTGCAGGCAGAACGGATCGTGTACCGACAGCATCAAAATGGCGCCATAGGAGGTTCGCGGTCCGAGGAGAAGCTTACCCCCTTGAAAAAAAACAGGAGTGAGTCGGATCATTGACGTATGGCACTCGATTCTCCCGGTTAAGTGACAAGAGTCGGGTTTATTAACTTAACCGGCTCTTCGGTCAGTTCGTCAACACTAGCAGCTAACAGTCGTGCGCAACGCGCAGTTTGGTAACTTTAGTTAGTTTTAAGGGAAGTGCAGCCAGGTTAGCCGCATTTGTTGTTTTCACTAGCTTTGGAAAAAAAAAAAAAAATTAAAGTTAACTTTAAAACGTGGACGTTTAAACTAGCGCCGTGGGGAGGGACAGTCAGCTGTAAACGCCAGCAGCAGCTTTCACCGAGGACTTCACTGGAGGTCAGTGCTAATTAGCCGTTGTGGCTACTGCTTCGGACGGGGAGCGACTCCGCCGCCGGACCTGCGTTGCCACACAGACGGATTGCTTGCTAAACCTTGCCTGCAGCTGTCTCATCAGCCCAGCTCGTCGCGGATCGGATGTGTGAGTAACAGAGGTGTTTCTATCAGACACAGTGTGTGTCTCAGCTCATTAAAGGATCAGCTGATTTATTTCTTCATTATGTGAACCAACTTAAGGGCCACCAACGTTAAAAACCCAAGCGCTTTGTTAATATTCTGAACATTTAAAAAGGTTGCACCTGGTTAAACCCACAATTATAATTGCATTGACTGTTGATTGTGGTACAATTTATTTCATGTTAAAGTAAACTGTTTAATCATAATCTGAAGCATTGGTTAACTCTGTTGTGTTTTTGTGAGACAAAGAAAAGAGTTTATTTAATTTAAAAAGGTGCCTACGTAAAAGTTACTCATGCCTATAAATAACAGATGCTGGTAAAGGGAGATTTAGTCAATTCACCATCAACTGCCAAGCTCTCAGGATCCTGTTCAGTAAAACACATTAGTAACCTCATCTAGTATTATACTTTCAGCGCCAGGAAGGGGTTACGTTTGTATATTTATTTCAGTAAAAGTACTAACAATAATAGATGAAACAGATACACTTAGAATATGTTTGTTTCTTAAAATGGAAAATAAAACACCCTTTGTTTGTATACTGCATTTTTATGTCGATTGACCTAGGGGTGTCACGATACCAAAAATTCAGTAGTCGGTGCCAATACCAGTAAAATAACACAATGCCAATTTCAATACCACGGTAAAAAAAAAAGGATTTTTTTAAGATTCCATGTATTTTAACTTGAAACATGAACTTCTTTAGTAAAATATTTCAAAAATGTCATAACAAGACATACAAAACATGTGCAATAGAGCATAGAACAACATAATAAAGTGCAATTAATGGTCATAGTGCAACAACTAGTGTCCCCAGACACATTCCAGACTTCCAGGCATCTTTTCAAAAGGTACTGTGCAAAAACAACAACAGTAAAAAACAGTGTTTCTAACAGTTGCGTGACCAGAGACGTTACAAACCACGGGTAAATATTGGAGATGTATTTGAAAGATGGAGTCATTTCAACATACGTGTACTCACATTGAATTATATAGCTAGAGTACCCGAGTTGGTTACTCGCAAAAACAATTGAGACACAGCCAGTAAAGTGATCCCGACTGGTCCTGGCTAACCGTGGCTAACGCCGCCAGGCTAACTGCTCGCTAACGTTACCGGAGGAACAGCAAGCGGCCACGGCTGTTTTACAACGTGTAGCCTGTTCAGCGCCCGTAGCCGACAATGGTGAGTTATTTGAAGCCAAGAGAGGGGGGTGCTGTAAATCAGGAAGAGAGGACTGTGAGTTTGCAGTGAACATGCCATTTTTTAGGTCGGGTAGAATCTAGCTCCGTTGACTCTCGTTCATAGTTTTTCGAAATTCTCTGATATGTCCCATGTACCGGAAGTAGAAGGACGTGACTTCGGCCACTTGTTCGTGAACTCCTACTTCTGAATGTATCGACTGAAGACTCTCTGAAGCGTATACTGCCCCCTTCAGTTCTGGAAAAGGCGCAGCAGAACAGATGCTGCTAACACTGGCATCGGCGCTAACGGTGCGTACGGTGCTTAAAAAAAAATGGGCATCGTTTGTGTTTTGTCATTTTAGAACTGGAAGGTATTGCAAGTATCGGTTCTCGTGACTTCCCTAGATTGACTAAAAGCATAGCGCACTGTCTATATGTTTTAGGTGTTATATAATTGGTCTATGCCACAGTTTTTTTTTTTTTTTTTTGAGGTGGGGGGGTGTTGAAAGGCTCAGGCTTAAAATGAAGGCATTACAACCGTTCTATAACGCAGTTTGCCCCGCCTGATTACTCCAAATCCTTTTTTCTTAAATTAAATTATAAAGTTACTGATCTCTGTACATTAGAGAGTTGTAATGTTGTTTTTTTTCTTTTAAATCAGACACATTTAGATAAATTCTACTGAAGTTAAAATGTTGATGTGATGTATCTACATTTCCCAAAGATGCATCTTAAAAGCAAACAGCGCAGAGAGATAACGATAGAAACCCAAACAATGACTAATGATCCATCTCTGTACGCAGCAACATGAGCACGAATGAAAACTCTTACAAGATGCAATAACAGTTTGTCTCGGTGTGGCGAAGAAATAAAGACAAGGATAGTAAATACACACTGCATGTGGCCATATGGCTAATGTTTAGTGCTGTTTTTTCACATCATTAACCTGCAGCATTTAGCTACAGCAGGACAGTACATGTGGGTAATTAGCAGTGACGTCCAAATGAAGCTTCATGAACCATTAGTTGTATTTGTTGACCCAACTAGATGGCGGTCTTTGTTTAGAGAAAAAGGCTGAAAGGATGGCAATTCAGTGTGCTTTCAACACAGAGAGAGACAATTATTGGGCTCAGAAAATAAAGAAAATGCTTCACGAAGCTTCATTTGGACATCACTAGTAATTAGTGCTCTGATATTTTCTTATTTAAAGACAGACTGTGCATCACAGTCTACATGCTTTACTTTACTTTAAGACTTGGTGAATGCAGTAATGAGCATATCACAGAGGTGTACAGAAATAGTCAATCCGAAAATAGAATTTTGAATTAAATTTGAATTTTGTTTGTTTTGCACAATAAAATCAAGGGAACAGTAACACAAGAAAACAAAATAATATATAAAAAAAAGATTGCGCAGGTTAGATTTTTTTTATATATATATATATATATATATATATATATATATATATATATATATATATATATATATATATACACCTAACCATATCCCCTAAGGAAGAGAAGAAAAAAAAATATATATATGTTTTATATAATGAGCAATTACAAGTCCTAAATTCTACAAATTGAACACAAGTAAGCACTGAATTTGAAAAAAACAAGCATATTGTTGGCGGCATAAAACAACAAAGGCATAAAATAAATTACCAGAATATAGATACAATGTTGATGTGTGGACTTGTATGTATGTGTGAGTAGTGAATAGAGCGTTCAGCATACAAAATGGTGTGTTTTTCCAGAGCACTCATGGGGCAAATTTCCTGCAACATCTACAAAGTTTGACATAAAAAACCACGGAAACGTAACTTTTAATAACAAAATGGATACCAACTGTATAACTGCCTGGCCAATGTATATCTAGTATCAACCCAGTAGCAGCAGCAGTCAGATCTACCAGTCCCCCTGAGACAGTAGCAGAGGTTAGGAGACTGTCTCCCAGATGCAACTTGGGTCAGAGTAGTGCTGCCTGTATGTCCTGTGTCCTGCAAGCATACCCTCTGGCCATGTCTGACAGCCCTCTGAACTACTTGTGGAATCTGCTGACAAACACAAAGGATAAGTTTGAGAAATGGGACACAACTTGGACCAGAAAGATGGAATTGCAGGCCTTAACCGCCCGCAGAGACTCACTATGGAAGGTTTACTGCATTTCAGTTGCGTCATTGTTAACGTCAAGGGCACATAACTGCACTCTAACAAAAATCACCCCTTGCCATGCTTATTCATTCATTTTCTATACATGCTAATTAGAGTTCAGTGGCACCGCTGGAGTTTATTCAAGCAGACAACTGGACAGAAGACAGTGAAACATCCTGGACATGTTTGAATCATAGCTATACCACTTTTATTTCTTTGAAAGAAACAATAATCAAGATATTTGTATTGCCCTATAATTCCCTGATGAGGGTGATAGATCTGTTAATCAACATCAGGGTCTCAGCTAGCTGACTGACGACTGGTCAAAGAAAGAAATTGATGAGAAAAAGATGGTTGGAGCTTTGTTGCTAGACTATAGTGTATCATTTAATTCAATAACTAGTGCAAATTAGTTATTTAAGTGGTCAGTTGAGGCTGGTTCCAAAAGGAAGTCAATCCCCATAGACCCCCGTGTTAAAATGCCCAACTCTACAGCAGAAATAAACATGTTTACAGCCTGGTTAAAAAAAAAAAGGGTCTGGTTCCTATAGCTAAGTTCCCCTTCTTGACAGCTGTCCGCTCTGCTAGGCGTCACCGTTACCATAGCTCTCGGCCATGTTCGTGGTGTTGGTGCCTTTAGAGAATTGGTCATGCAGATATAGGACACATTTTTGGATTAGCCGAGAGTAGGCAGAGTCGGGCACTGGCAAGATGGTGTTGGCCCACTTTGGGCTTAATTTTGGCTCTTCAGAAATCTACAGAGACCCTTCCATATTTTATGCAGTCTATGGTTGATATTTACCTGGCAAGGGTCTCTTGTGAGTCTGTCAGGAGAAAGGTGCAGATAGGATATGATACAGGATACCACTCTATGCATAAAACATGTCATGGAGCATTATAACATGAGACACCATCAAAACTGCTCTATATTCTTATGCAAGGATGAGAAGATGGATATGAATTGCCAGCAATAAGTGTTTTTCTTTTAAAAAGCATGAAACATTGAACAGTCAAACACATTTTTCACAAAAGCTATAGTTATAATAATAACAAAACACTACACTCTGTAAACTGAAATTTCTGATATGCCTCAGTTCAATAGCAGCATCTACATATGGCACCTTCTACCATCATGTTAAACATATTAACATATAAGTATTAAAAGATAAATGAAAACTCCACTGAAAATAGGACATTTCTGGAAACAATCTGTAATATGTACCATTATTTCAGCATTTAACTTATGAAAAAACAGTTAACATAATAATAAAAAGTTACACCAAACATTTAACTAAATATTGCACATTCGAGTAATCGCGGTCTTCACGATTGGCTAATTGCATTCTTTCAAATCTCGATTTTGATTTGAAAACGATTTAATCGTTCAGCCCTAATCGTTTCCTAATCTTAACCAAGTAGTTTAAAAGAATCAAACCATAAACCAGTCCCTCCAGGAATTCGCAATGTCGCGATCGTAACAATGCACGCAAATTCAACCAATCACCGTGAATTCGGTGCGACTCGCAATTTTGACCAGTCACCGCAACTTTACCACAAATTTGACCAATAACCGGAGTTTCCCGCAACCAATCCCAGCAGTCCCACGTGCCAGACTTTTCCTCAGTATGTGACGCTGAAGAACCACTGACCAAGTGGGAGTGAGAACGGGTTTACGTGTGTGACTTGAACATCTCACATTTACCAACAAAACGTACGGCGAAAGACCGTTTCAGACCGTCCTGCCAACCTGTATACATCTTAACATCAAAGTCCTCTGTAACGCTTTCTCACTCGAAAGTTGCTGAAAGTTGCTGTTGTTTCAATCCTGTTGGCTCTCTGCAGCGGGCGGGGCTGCTGCTCGGATCCCCCCGTGACCGTCACACGCACACAAACACACGGTGGATGCAGGAGACGTACACGATGACCTAAATTGGGTACAGCTACGCTGGTTGTTGTAAGTGCAATGATAAGTTAAAGTCCAATAAGTAACATTACTTTATCAAACTGTATGAATGTGTGTCCCAGGCCAGGCCAGGATAGGAAATTAACTAACAATGGAAAGATTGACAAGCCATTGACAGATATGTTCAAATTTCATTCATTCAATAAATTATTATTTTTTGTTTTAAATCCACCAGCCTTTTTCATATTATACCAACATTTGCAGCATCCTGAGCCTTTTTGGTAAGATTACTCAGCCCAGAGTAGTTTTATTCTCCCTGAAATAAGTTTCCTTTTATTTTTAAAGAATTATACCAAAAAAAGCAAAAAAAGCAAAGCTCCCGAAAAATCTGGCATTTTGGGCCGCAACAATCTTTTAAAATAAAAAAAGCTGTGAAATCCTGGAGGGACTGATAAACACAGCGGCAGCAGTCATGAATTTTGTATTTCTTACCATGTTCAATATTTAAATATCTAATAGTGTGTTTATACAAAGTTTAAAAATATGTAACAAGTATGCAAGCGAGAAAAACAATGCATCAGTCTCTTTCATGAACTTCACTTGAACTCTGGAATCCAGCTGTGATTTCCTTTGTCTCAAAGTCTGATAATAAATGATTGATTGACAGCGTTAATGGCTCACATTAGATTGTGTGCATTGCACATCTGTCTTTATTCTCCTCTCCTTGGGAACCAGCTGGTCCCAGACATGCTGGAAAAACTGTGCCGGGCTGAAACACCAGGGGGCCGCGGGACATCGACTGCCTCTATTGTGAAGTGTTATCCCACAGCAGCCTACAGTATATCTTGGTGTTGTGAATGTACTTGTGGTGTCTTTATGTTCTACAAAGCAACTTTTCCTTCCACCAGTTTTCAGTGATGCATAAAATATTGAGGTATTTCATAACTGAGAAGAGCAGGTCACATTTGGATTTTAAAATCGTTTGCAGCCATAATGCTCTCAAGTAAAGTTCAGCATTTCTTGGCAGAACTGGGACAAATGTTGAGGAAAGTATTTTTTTGGCACACTGTGAGCAACCCAAGAAACTACTGCTACAGCGAGTGTGTGCTATTTAGAGACATCCCAAGAAATGACAAAAGGCTTGGAAGGATCAGTTTAAATCTATGCCCTAGATGATGCTACTTAGCTCTGCCAGCTAAGTCATTTATCAAAGGTCAATCCTCAGTCATCTGAGGGCTGTTTAAAAAAAACAAAAACAAAAAAACAATGACAAATGAGCTATTTTTGGGGTTATTGAAGCAAGTCAATAAAGCAGTTGGAGAGGTCCCAAAATGGCAAATAAGAAGCACTAATGAGCAACGGATTTAAAAGTCAATGAGCTATCACTGGCTTAGTCTGTCGCTGTGTGTTTAGGAATGAACCTGTAAGAAAACGGCACTGTGGGAATGGTGAAATATAAATATGAAAAGAAATTCTTGATCATAATTTAAATTATTCAAATAGATTTTTATTCATATTATCGTTTGTAGTGCCCATGTCCGAATGAAGCTTTGTGAAGAATTTTCTTTAGTGGGATTGGCTCTCTCTGTTTGCCACAGTGCAGAGTAGATGAAATTCACAGTTCTGTAGCTGAGGCCTATCCACATGTCAGTCCCTCCAGAAAAACGCAATTATGCGATGACATAATTCAATGCATAATCAGCCAAAGTCCGCATATTTATGCGGGGGCGGCATTTTTTCAAATACGCTGCACTTTCGCCGCATAACTTGCCGAATATGCGGGGCTTGCATGATTTCATAATCCCCGCATTTTCGTTGCAAAAAAGTCACATATATCTTAGCAGAGAGTTGAAAAATGTTTCAAAAAAACTTCACACAAGAGCAGCCGTTTTCCCCTGTTGCCATGGGAACGTTAAGAAGTGACGTAATTACGCGACGTGAACATCATCGAAAAGCTGCAAACCACGCGATGAAGCCACGATGAAACCACAGTTTTTTTGCAAGTTCCCGCAATTTCATCGCATAAAATTGCATAAATATCCCACATATTCCATCGCATTTTTAAGAAAACGTGCCGCATAATCAAGGAGTTTTGCCGGCAACAATCACCAAAAAACTCTGCATTTTTCTGGAAGGACTGACATGTACACAGGTATTTTTTTTTAAACCTGGTTTTTGCCATTTTTCGTTCTCAAAAAAATACCCTTGACACAAATACTGTTTTAAAAAAAAACATCTCCCTTCCTCAGCCGACCGTTAATTTGCTGTGTTAAATGACGCTGGGCGTTTTTTCTGCTCAGAGTTGAAGTTTTCCCAGCAGGCAAAACGCTTCAGACTCATGAAAAACAGCCCCAGGCTGCTAAAACATGCTCTGTCTGATCAGAATTAGAACATTTGCCTTGGTGAATAGTGCATACATAAACAAACATATAAAACAGAAACAAATACAAAATAACTGTTTTGGAGAAGAAGAAAAAAAGAGACTGACCGGGGCCTAACTGTACATGTATGTTTAAAGATGACCATTAGACAACTTTAGCCAGGCTTTAGTTTTCATTTTGTGTTTCCTGTTTTTGCCACACTGAAGGCCCTGACACACCAAGCCGACGTCGTCGCCTTTGTCTTGGTCAGAGATTTGCACTGGAACACACCGCAGAGACTACAGCCGATGACCAAGCGCCACTTACGTTCTGCGCTTGCGTGAAAGGAAATAACTCTCCGTACCAGCAGGCGGCGGTAATCTATTCGTCATTCAACAAGGGAAATCGGATAACGTTGCTATGATAACCCACAACACTGGTTACCGAAAATTAGCCAAACAAAATTGTCACTCATCTGGCGATAGCAATGTGCTTTCCTGCGATGTGACAAGAGCGTGTGAATTAAACATTAAGTTGTTACATTTTACTAATTCAGAGGCTGGCTAGTAAGCTAGCTTGCTTGCGAGGGGGTTAATTGTTTATCGGTGTAGAGAGCGAGGTCTGTTACGGCCTTTATGTTAAATATCACGGTATAGGATATTATTAACGTTGGTATATTTTGTAATGTCTAAGTATGTAGAGATCTTTCAAAAGACATGTTATTGTTGGAATAAATATACCTACATAAGTAGTTACGTATATCTTGATTCATGTTGAATCGGCCAAAAAAAGGCAGACGAAGGCAGACGGATGGCGACGGTGCAGGACACACCGCACAAACTAGGGCGACGGTCGGTCACAGTTGCCTTGGTGTGTCAGGGCCTTAACTCTGTCATTTCAGACTCTGCCACGCCCTCCTGCTCTGCATTAACTGTTGATTACATTCACCTGGCCTACCCCACCCCCATACTCACCTGCTCCTCATCAGCTAATCAGCCCCTCAGTATATGTACCGGTTCGTTCCCTCAGTTCTTAGATTGTCTAGTCTGTTAACCTAGTTTCCCAGTGGTCTGTCATTCTGATCCTGCCTGTTTGTGTTTAAACCTGCCTTTTTAGTCTTTCCCCTTTTGCCTTGCCCTACTGGATTTGTTTGCTATGCTGATTGACCACCTGGTTTGACCTCTGCTTACTTATTAAACACTGAAAGAAGAAAGGAAAAAAAAAAAAAAGGCCAAAAAGCTCAGTTTTTAAAAATACCCATGAAAGTGTGGACTAGGCCTTAATAAGATTAGGAAGAGTTTACACTCCAGCAACCCCAGCCAAATTAGTCATCTGAAATAGTGTTATGTTCGCCTGACAAACACGTCTACACAGCGCATGTAGTGTGAGCAGCAGGTTAGCAGCAGCTTCAGTGCTCTGTCTGTGTCTACATAGGATGCTTTCAGGCACATAATTGAGAGTAGCCTCAATGTGTTTTGGCAGTGCTCACAGTCAAGGGGACTCATGTATAAAAGACAGCTTTGCAGCTTTCATACCAGAAGATGTACCTACGCGCAGAAATATTCACATGTATAAAACCGGGCGTACATCAGGTCCCACGCACCTTTCCTTTATATGTCACAATCGACGTGAAGTTGAGCGCACGGAAATGACTATAAATGTGCCCCCGACTTCATTCCTTGTCCAATCACAACGGGTAATCTCACTGCGGACGGAAAAAAAACTTCACCGACTGTGAGACTGAGGTGGGGGAAAGGAAAACATGTTCTGTTTGGAGGTTTGTCATCTCCCATGAGCAATAAAAGAAAATCCCCAGAGTGGCAAATGGTGACCGGGCAGTGGCAACAATTTAAAAAAAAAAAAAAAAAGGTTTAATGTCGAAGTGGAAATCAAGAAAAGGGTCGCGGTGCCACACCAGTTGCCAAACAACATACGTGTCAGTGTCAGTCCAAATTACGCACAATAAGCAGTTTGAACCCACTGATGTTTGAATTTGGGAAAATTTGACGTGCGTGAGCATTTAGTTACTTACCATGTTTACCAAATGTTATCAAGTGACCTAGTTGTTGTTGAATCAGTGGTAACATAGTGCAACAAACGAAAGCAGGGGGAAACCTCCCCTCCTAAGTGTCATGGCTTCTCTGTTTCTGATCCCCACAGGGCTGAAACCCCAGATCAAGCAGCGTGAGTGTTTTTTCATCTTCCAAGGCTCTTCCCTACCCCTGCTCTTATAAGAATAAATTGAGCTGCCTACCAAGGCCCTTTCTAAGGCGAGCCTAGTAATGGTGCAGCGGGGGGGATATTGCTTTTTCCATACAGTGAAACTCCCAGGTGTATTACTTGCAATGGAAAGGTCAGGTCTCACAGAAGCGCAGATGCAAGGACAGCAAAGAGTGAATGTTTTCAACAAGAAAATGCTTACCAGTGCAAATGATGCTGAAAATGTTTTTCTGCATATTCCACATCTGGATAATAACGGCATAAATAAAAAGTTCACAAGCAGTTTTATCAACGAATAAAAGTAAAAACATTTATTCTAGAAACATGCTTAAAAGACGGACTAATTAACTTGAGCCATGTTTTAGTATCAGTTCAACCTGTCAATCATTTAGAAGTGTGTTTTCCAGTTTCTGGGTAATAGAAGAATAACTGTATAGTTGGCATGAACTGTAATAGCCACAATGAGCTGAAGAAAAAAAAAAAAGATCAACAGAAAATACAAGGGGAAAGACATTTGAGCACAATCCACACTCTTGTTGATTGACATGCCATCACTGGAAGGTGCAGTGCTGCAACCTCTTGTCATTTCAAACTATTTTAATATCATATTAAAATGGGTCAAATGACTGAGCCTGTTAATAAAATCTCAGATTTGGATAGTGTAATAAACAGTTGCTATTCCACAAAACGGACGCAAAACATGACTTGGTCCTTGAGAGTCCGCCAACATTCACTATTCTTCTTCCATCTGAACGCTCTGTTTGCTTTCCAGTGTCAGACGTCTCGCACTAATTAAGTCACGCTGAGACACGGGTCCATGGCGAGTTATACAGCTGAGCGCTACAGATTAATCATGTGGGGGATCGGCGGGGGAAGAGGGTTCAACCCGCCCCCACACCACCCCATTTCCCCTGCGTTAGCACACCTTTTTGATCTCACCTGGGTCCTATTTCACTATTTCGATTTAGCCATGGGCAGTGGAAGCTCTTTTTTTCCCCCTTCAGATTCCCAGGGATGAGAGGAAGTGTGCTTTTTAAATGGAGCCTTCTGAGACTCCCAGTGGATTGGAGCCATGGGGCTTGCACATCACAGTCTGTCCCATGATTTTCTCTGAGTTATGATATCAGAGCCTGACCTCTCAAGCAGCCACTCTAACTGCGAGATATTGTCGCATTACGGAGCCAATGGGTTCAGCTGGTCATCTGGATTTAGATAAAAAACCTGCTGTATGGTGAGGTTGCATCAAACTGAGACAGTGACATTGTATCCAGCATTTCAAAATAAAATGTGAATCTCATTTGGGCCCATATTCTGCTTCCTATGTCTACTTTACACCCCATACTCAGATCATTTTGCAGTGCATGTTGTATGTAATTGGACTTCTTGGCATTCACTCATTTCATCACCTTAACGGGTAACAATTTTGCAGTGTCAAAACTAAATTACCTCCTGCCCCGGCTCACAGAGACACCCTGAATAGGAAGCCACACGTGACAATAAAGTGTGTTTGGTGACACTTCAATTTCTTCCTGTCATCGGTGTCATCGAATTGACAGCAAGCCAGTAGCACAGTGCAGCACAGATGTTAAAAAAAAAAAAATTCAGTTGGTGCAGTGGTCTAAGAATTTAACAAGCTTTAGCAACAACAAGAAGGCAATATGTTTTTGTTTGTAGTTCTTAGGTATGTTATGTTAAAAAAAAAAATCCCTTCCTTAGAGGGAGAAGATTGGTTGGTTGAAAGAGATATTCAGTTTGATGTTTCCTGAGAAGTTGCTGATCACCATTGTTCACTGTAAAATGGGTCCTTTTGTAGTAAGCAAAGCTCAGAAAATGCCTCTAGTAATAGGAAATAAAGAGGAAAAATGGGAGAAAATGCCAGTGACCTGCTGACTTTGCACCAATGAAAAGAAAACACCTGTATTAATCATCAATGCTATAATATAAACTTGCAGGGATTCAGAATCTGCAATTGTTTTTATTTTGTCTTCAGGGCTTGATTTTTAGAGAAAATAGCAGGATAGCGTGCGGTTTAGGGCCGACCTCAGCTCACTGCTGTCATATTTCTACACTGCACTCAAGCAGTGTGGGCCAACTGGAGACTGTCCTCACCAGCAAATCGATAGCACTGGTGACATGGACTTCTTGTTGGCATGCAAATAACTATTGTCTGTGAGAAGCAATGGCCAATGCAGCATTACATTGTTATAATACAGATGATTGGGAGTATAGCTCCTCCTACCACAGACCTAGGTAGGGTTAGGTAGGTCTTTGCCTCCTGTCTCCTACTAGTCTCAGATTACCTATCTCCACAGCGCTGTGTCAGCGCTGGAGTAGGAGATGGGAGAAAAACGTGCTCTGGTTTATTGGCATATCTTTAAACCAATCACAATCGTCTTGGGCGGCGCTAAGCACCCGGCAGAGTCACGGTGCCTCTGCAAAATAGCCTCGGGAAGGAACTTGTTTTGGTGTGACGTGTACGTTCAAAAGTTGTTTTAGTCGTGCCACAGAAAATTCAGATTGGACAGATAGTCTAGCTAGCTGTCTGGATTTACCCTGCAGAGATCTGAGGAGCAGTTAACCATAGTCCTCAGAAATCCACCGGAGTTTAAAATTCCAACACAAAGAAAGCGGAAGGTAACGGACATCTGGCCGAAAAGAGTGAAATCCGGGGGAATTTCCAGCGGCAACGGAGCAATCCCAGAAGTGGAAAGTCGTGGATATAGACTAGTCTTACCCTAATCTTAAGTAGTTTCCAGTTGCCTAAACTCAAACATTTGGACCGAAAGTATTAAACTTGTAGATAACCTTGGTTGTTTGCTTTCTCAGAGAACCGTACTGATATGTTTATTTTTGAAGAAGGTATCTGAGTCTTTAGGAGGGGTGGTCGTCCAATATGGGTCAACTTTGAGGGCCCCCTGACTCCTGAAGGGTTGATCATTCTAGTTAATCAAACCACGTTCTAACCCGCTCTCATATAGGTGAACGTGAAGAAAAAAAAAAAGAAAAGAAAATGTGTGGGCGAGGTCAGAACGTGATCGTTTTCTACTTCTGATTGCCCCATATATAAAATATAAATACAGTAATATAAATTTGTGGTAGACCATAATTGCAAAAGGAATACACTGAAATGTGAACAGGAGGAAATATTTGCTTCAGCATTCTAGTGCATGATGCTTTGTCTGTTCAGCTGTTACTGCTCATGCTAACTAATCATTATTATTCACCATTTTAATTAACTGGGTTAAGGTGGAATCATTGTTTTGAAATTTCAACAGTATGTATACGAACATTTCATGAACCTAAACTGAAAGCTGTGATGCTATGCGACAAAGATGCAAGGACGCGGTGCATTGCTGGCGTGTTATTTTTAGAACGCAGCGTTTTGCACTTTCTGTACATTGCTCTGGTTTGTACCAGCCCGCCGCCTCCTCCAGCTCAACCTCTCCCACGATCATCACTGAAAACAGCAGTGTGCTTCCCCCTCAAGCACCTGCATCTCACTGATGTCTTTTTGAATTCCAAAAAGCATCAAAACGTCCACCCTCCCTCTCAGTTTTCTCATTTCTCTCTCTCTCTCTCTCTCTCTCTCTCTCGCTCTCTCTCTCGCTCTCTCTCTCTCGCTCTCTCTCTCTTCCTCCTCTTCATATCCCTGACCATGCCTCACTCTCGCTCCCCTTTTCTCCTCGCCCCCCTGCCTCATAGTCAGAGACAGATAATCAATATCCATGGCCCGGCATCCCAAGTCTTATTGACTTTGTTTTTCAGGAAGACTCCATAAAGAGTCATCGGGGAGATGTCACTGCCTGTTCCCATCCTCTGGCATTAAAACCTCCTCCGTTGCAGCAAAAGACAAGAAGTTGCGGACAAGCTCTTGCTGCCCGCATGACCACTGGAATACCAAATAACCGTGAATGGAGGCAGCAGTGCCACTTTCCACTGGCAAGAGAGACAAGGTTCAGCACCATGTGACGAGAATACAAACAACAGCCCGGGTCCTTCACAGATTGAGAAAACACTCCCGTGGTTTTCGGATGTGGGGCTGCAGGATATTTAGATGATTCACATGACAAGCTGCAGGGTGTATTAAAGGACCAGTACGTTTTTCTGCCCCATAGCAGAACATGACCATGAAATATCCATTGATGGTTGATGGGGTTGTTGATCAATACCGATGACCGCAAATTACTGGCACTGAGGTTTTTGTCTTTCACCTGAGTGTCAAGGTTTGCCAGATTTGTTTTGTGGAAGTTCTTGCAGAGTTGTTTGAAGTCTTTCTAGCACGAGACAGATCAGTAAAGGTCATAGAGGACTAAATGTCCCTAAAAACATTAAACAATAGACGTCATCAAACACCATACTGTAAATTCTCAAAAATTCTTGAAGCCCATTTGTGTGGCTCACACGAGCCAATAAAGGTTTGTCCCTAATAAAGACCGGTTAAAAAAGATTTTGAAGAGGTTGAATTGCCTGTAGTATAATGGCTTACATGGTACATTCAGCATAATGTAAATTTCCACAACACTAATTCCATCAGCCTATTAGGAAAGGGAGGGAATATGCCCTTTGAGCTGCTGGAAAGCTTTTAATAGTGAAACATCTGTGCAAGTTTTCAGTTTCAGTGACTGTATCTTAACACTGAACGTGGGGAAAAAAAGGCAAAGTAGAATATACAGCAATTAATTAGTGAGAACAGTATTTCTGTTGAATAAATTAATAAATAAATAACAGCAGCTGTGTACCAGGCTGGATTACTAACCAGGCAAAGTGGGCAACTGCCTTGTGAAATTTGATTAACTGTATATTTTTATTTAAATTTCATCACAAATCAACTAAGGTAGGTCCTGCATTATTACTCAAACAACAAGTCCTCCAAACCATACGACAATATGGGTAGTTATTAAATAGCGCCCCAGCGGTGGCGGAAGCAGGACCTATCTAAACCGGAGAACAACGTAAAGTTGTCAAATGGCTGCAGTTTGGTTATGTTTAGGCACCAAAACTATCTTTAGAAAAAGATCATGGTTTGGGTTCAAATCAGATGTTATTTCACTTCCTGAAAGTTAAGCACATGACGCTGAACGTGACATTTAAGTTAAAAAAAACAACTTTTAGTTTCAAACGGGACTCAAATCCCGCTATTTTCTAGGCCATTAGAAAGTCTTACAAATATTGAACCTCAACTTTAAAAACTCACTTTTGCAGCGCTTGTGCACATACATTTGGGTATCTGGAGTGCCTATCAACCCACAAACCGTGAAATAAGACAACCCAGTTTTTTGAGGGCTGTTTAGATCAGAAAACATGAGATTAAAAAAGAATACAATGCCCTCCGCCTGAGTATCTCCACTCGTGGCTTGAGAACTACTTTAGCAAAGGTGCGCCATATTTTTATTACAAGCCAATCAGCGTAGATTGGGCTTTTCAAGAAGGGAAGCTCTAACTTGTTAGCCTCGTGAGACCGTCCTGATCTCGCGAGCTCCAGTTTTCAGCGTTAGTTTTGAGGTGGGTTTAGGTGTGACGCAACGAGAAGCGCCTGTTCAGTCTAAACAACATGGTGGCTTCCACGGATGAGATGAGCGTAGCTGTCGCGCAAGTTTTATCCGAATTAGAAAGTATTCCTGCATTGAAAGAAGAGCAAAAAAACGGCACAGGAGGCTTTTCTCGGAGGAAAAGATGTTTTTGCTCTTCTCCTGACTGGTTTCGGCAAGAGTTTGATATATCGTTGATCTGATTGGTTGATTTGGCCCATCTATCACCAACATAGGTGGTGAGAGACAGATGGTTTATCCAATCAGCTAACCAGTATTTTCGCCTCTTCCCAAAAGTTCTCCAACGGAAAGTTCCCAGATGGATATGCCGAGCAAATCCATCTGATGAAGTCAGGTTAATAACTTGTTAACATGGGAGCCGAAATAAAAATGGACACGCCATGCAGCTGACACGCTCACGCCACGCATCCAGTGTGTAGCCGGCCTAAGAGGAAGAGTAGAGTTTGGATGAACAGCGAATTAAAACGGGTGCAGATCAGAAAACAGGTAGTCTTACTAAAATTTAAGTAAATATACTTAAATGGTATAGAAAAATAGAAATGCGTTATATAGAAGCGTAAGGCCTTGTCCTCTCTGCATTTGAGGTAAATAAATTAGGGCTGTCAAAATAACGTGTTAATTTCGATTAATTAATCTGAGAAAAAATAACGCAGATTAATCTATTCCATATTGACGTTTGACCCGGAGCCGTTCTAGCCACCATTGGACTGTAAAATGAAGGAGGAAGACGAGAATGTGCTGCCTGGATCATTAACTGGAACATTTACTTGTAAAAATCTTCTTCCTGCCAACCCTGGCTACCGAAATCTGGTGTCACTGATATGTCTGCACTTCTCTCTGGTGCTCTGAAGACGATACAGGCAACACAAACACCGCTGCATGTGACGCTAACACTATACTCGACAGCAGCTAACGTTAGCCTACCGCTAGCTAGTTAACACTACACTCGACAGCAGCTAACGTTAGCCTACCGCTAGCTAGTTAACACTACACTCGACAGCAGCTAATGTTAGCCTACCGCTAGCTAGTAGCTGGATTAAACACGGTTACAATGCTGACAGCTAACGCTAAACAGTGTAAAGTTTGACTGTGTTTCACTGTAGAGGATTCAACACCGGTATGTAACTGCAACTGCCGTCGGAGAAACAACACAGACGGTGTGTTCAATGAATCTGGTAAACTACAGCCTCGTGGTGCATTTGAAGTTATTGTAAATGTCCTTTTCCCATCTGGTGGTTGTTTTTGTCGTTCAACAGCAATTTACTAGTGAAATAAGTTATTGTTATACATTATTATTAAATCATTTAATTTTGACCATATGGCCTTAGCAATGAACAAGCCGTTCTTTAATGTCACCGACTGTTGTTTAGTACCCTTTTTTTTTCTTTTCTTTTTTTTACTTTCTTAAAAAGTATCGGTTCAGGCACCGTTAATTATGTATGCGATTCATTTCGATTAATTAATCACAGAGTATGTAATTAATTAGATTACATTTTTTAATCGATTGACAGCCCTAAAATAAATGTAAGAATGTATGGAGGTATGTTATGTAGAAAGATTTTTACAGAAATTCATCATCATCATCATGCAACAGAAGCCTATGCAGTGATGATGCAGACAGATGTGGTCACAGAGTACACAGACGAGATAATTCCCAGCATCCTACACATCCCCTATGGTGAACATGTGGGTTAATCCCATTAAGGAAAGGCCACCGCTCATAGCTGTCATAATGATGGGGAATAGACCAAGTGACAAAGCATTCAGGATAAGAGCGTATCATCCTAATTTGCTTTAGCACAAGATGCAATGGATCTATGGAAGGCTTTGACGGATACCTAAAACACAGAACATGCTTCGTTAGCAAGAAGTGTAGGTGTGTGCGCACAGGAGTGGGTGGTGTGGGCTGTGTATGATGTGTTTATCTTGTGTTTTAATGGAGGCCCATGCTGTCAGTCAAACAGCTGGTGGAAGTCTTCATGGTGATGTGCACATTAGGAGATCACTTTTGATTACATCTGTTAATCATCAATCAAACTTCATTTTCCTGCGCTGCCATCGCTTAATTTCACCCTGAGAGCTCATGCATGATGTTTATGTGGCAGACAGAATTTCTTTTGTGAGGACTCGCGTTACAGTATAGCATGTGCTTGACGCAATCCTAGATTGGTGTCTACGGGTGGCTCTGCCATAGCAAATTAAAGCATTACAATCTAAAAGAAGCAGGTAAAGTTTTGTACATTTTTATACCCATACTTTTTGTCATACTGGACTTTGAATGACCTTGTTGTAGCCTGCCTGCCTGCACAAAATCAATAACCTTTTTCCACATAAAAAGTGTGAAGACTGGTGAGAATTTGCTTATTGCATTTGAAAAAAGATTACTTTATATTGCCTGAAACCTATGAGGCTCACCAGTCCAGTTATGAGCCTCCATAAGCCCTGATGGCATTAGTTTATACCTTTTGTTGGCAAGCAGCGGCAGGATAAGATTGCTGTGTATGCTGGGCAATATAGATCCAAAAATATACAGCATAATGTAATATTTTGTAGCTACTATACATAGGAAGGATGATCACAGCTATAGTATTGTAGGATGTATGAGAAAATCATTACTCATTTGACCTCACAGGTCCCAGAGACGCATGGTGGGACAGTAATCCATACAGTAATACATTTTTATTAATGCCTCTAACAGAATCCCATTATTGCTAAAACCTTGTCTAGCCGATTGGAAAATAAGATCAGCTCGATACCAGAAGTTTAGTTGAACTTTACCATGTTGTGTCTCTCTGTTTCAATACTGAGGCAGCTGTCAGCCTGACATGGATCTGTATTCAGTAATGGCTTGCTCTTGCAGGAATCAGTGGTTAATAATTTAGTCTTCAGATAAATATACTTGGAAGGGACAAAATACAATCCTTTTCCATCAAATTATATTAACAAGGGTAAGATGAACAGAATTGGGTGATATCAAGACTAAACAGAAATTTACACATGAGGAAGAGGTATTGCATATATTTACAAGTGATATTTACAAATACAGTATGTTCAGGTTTTATTCCAGAATATTTGGTAACCCTTTAAAGAGACATTTTGCTGATTTAAATCCAGCTCCGTGTCATGGCAGTGTGGGCACCGTGTAGATGAACGGTGTTTGGCTTCCCCCTGTACCAGTGTCTGCAACAGATCCTGCGAAACGCGCCGTTTTGCGTCATCTGGCGGATCTCAGTGCTCATCAACTCCTCTATGCACTGGTGGCATTAAAGAAAAGCCAAACATTGTTCATCTAAACACACTGCCCACATAAAGATGACACAGAGCTTGTGGGATGCCCAGAGCATTAAAATATGACGCCAAAGGGACCTCATGTGATGAGTTGGGAGTGATAATGTATTGTTAGTAATTATAATGAACAATAAATAGGCTACTTCATAGTTAATATTCATATAAAATATAAGACATGCTGATCACATACATGATCACAATTGTGGTACATTATTTTGTCAAACATTCATTTTGTTATGAAGGCTTCAAAGGAGGAGTTATAGTTGTTGACAAGTACATAAATACTAAGGTTGGGTACCGAACCATGTACTTTTACCGGTACCGACCGAGTCACGTCGGTACTACCGAGTATTGGTTCACGTAAAAATCAAACGGTGCCAAATTTCAGTACCTGAGAGTAAGCACAAGCTTATCTGTCCTCTCTGCATACTGACAGAGAACAGAGGTCCAACACACACACACACACACACACACACACACACACACGCGCATAGAGGTGCGAACGGAGCAAACTACGTCGGCTCTGCAGTTTTGTTGAAGTCACAGTGAGTCACGGCAATGCCGATACAGCGGTTTCAAGTGTGGTTACAGTTTTTCAAAACTTACGCAGACACCTTTCACTGTGATAGGATATTAATTGTGAGCCGAAAGCAGTCACAGTGCTGTTGACGTTACACTTCCTCTGAGAAGAGCAGGCGCAGCAGTGGTCTATATGCCCTGGGGACTGACAGACTGAGAGACAAGCAGGCACAACGATGGTTTCTATGCCCTGGGGACTGACTGACAGGCTGAGGTTGCAAGGCAAGGCAACTTTATTTCTACAGCACCTTTCAGCAACAAGGCAATTCAAAGTGCTTTACATGAAACATTAAAGAGCAATTTAAAACGATCACGATGAAAATAAAACAGGCTAAAATATAATAATATACAAATACAAGAATAAAAGTTATGGTGAGTAAGAAATTAATAGTTATTCAATTTAATAGGTTGTAGGGATGGGTTTGGGAGGAGAATGGGAGGGGTTGTATTTTACTTTTTGTTTATTATTATTTTCTTTTTTGTAAAATATTCTAAATAAATAACAGTGTTCTAAGTAAATAGGTTTGGAATTATTTTTACAACTGAAATCATTTTTTTGTAATTACAGAGGGAAAGTACTGAAAAAAGTACCGTTGGATACCGGGAACCGAATTTCAGGTACCGGGACTAGTATTGGTTCAGATGGGAAAGGTACCCAACCCTAATAAATACACTTAAAACGTCCTTGTATCTGCTTACAACTACATTACGTGTGTGTGTGTGTGTGTGTGTGTGTGTGTGTGTGTGTGTGTGTGTGTGTGTGTGTGAGTGAGAGAGAGAGCCTATGAATGATAAATAATGAGGGTTATAGTGTTACCCATATTTTTATTTTATCAATAAAAAGTTAAAAAGGGAATACTATTTTATGAAGGCCAAATATAATTTATGTAACACGTTATGATGAGATGACCAGGAAGTCAGATGTGAAATGAGTTGAAGTTGCCCAGTCTTGTCTCTCCTCTTAGAGCCAAATTCCAATTGGCTGTTGCCAGGATTCCACACAATTTTCAATTTTGGTAAGTGTTGGACCATTTCGTGCCACACAAGCTGGGCCAGAGTGAAGCAACTACATCAAACCTGCTTTAACAAATCTTTTCTGACTGCTCCTCAGTCACTGGCCGAGGCCAGAGTCTCCAGTCTTTCACAGAAGGATAATCTGAGCGACCACCAGGCCCGAGTGCTGACTCACACCAGTGGCCAGAGTGCTAAAGCCGGGCACAGTTCCAGAGTTAAAATGCCCACTGTGACCTTCCCTCCAGACATGTCAGACAAGTTAGAGATTATTCAACAATATGGAGGAGAATCAAGTTGGACAAGGCCAAAAAACTTTGTGCAGTTGTCAAGAAACACAATGACAAGAGTTGTTAGTGTGTTCCTTGTTATTTCAAGGTTTGTCTTTCTGTGAAAATATAACTCTTCTTCTATAAATCTTAAATTATTTTTGTTAGCTTTTAACTTCTAAGTTTATGTACACCGTCCCAAATGTGTGCATTATTGTTTTGTTGTTCTAAATATATTTTATGCATTATTCTTTATATATTTTGTGTTCTACTTAATATTTTCTGTGGACTCCAGAAAGGCAAGCCCCATCTATTCACCTGTGTGGCTTCACAACATGAGGTGTATAAATTCCTTCAGGGTCCCCAGAACTGAGCTGCGTTACATTAGCTGCCTTTTTCTTAAGAGCTTTTTGTTCCCTTTCAAAACTGACAAAACTAGCTAACTATTCGGTCTAGTAGTGTGTTAAGTGTGAAAGAAATAGTATGCAAAATTACCTGAGTAAATACAAGACCAACCTGGTTGATAAGTGTAACACTTAAATCAGTAGAGGACTATAAAATGATGTGTCACAGAGTCTAATATACTGAAAACAGTTGCCAGTTTTTGTTTTACTCTTTACCAATTAAATTTAAGAAGGTAATGGTAATACTGTAACTTTAGCGACAAACACAATAGCACTTTATACAACAAGCTAATCACCAACAGCACATTACCCCACTGTTTGGACTTAACCTGTTTTTTTTCTACACCTTGCTAATGCTAAAATGCTTGCGTTGGTTACAAACATGTTCATCAAAGACTAAAGATGAAGTTATATTTGCTCAGTATGGCTATTTTACTAGCATATTTTTAGCTATGCTAGTGGCATGGTTCCATTGATGGCAATGTCTGTTGGCTGGCCTACAACTTTGGCCTGAAATATTTCCAGAACTGTTGGATGGATTGCCATGAAATTGGGTACAGATATCAATGGTTCCCAGCAGATTAGCCCTAATGACTGGCGAACCACTGACTTTTTATCTAGCTACACCAGCAGGTCAATTTGGTACATTCATGACTCTCAAACAATGTATCCCAATGATTTTGGAGATCCCTTACCGTTTCGTACGCTTCCCACTCGCTCGCAGAGTTGAAGTACCCAGACATGAGGTCTGCTGTCATTATCTCATTCCAATCTTTTGATAGGATGCAAATGTGGCAATTAATGGCAATTCATTTGATATAAGAATTAGGGATGTCCCGATCAGGTTTTTTTTGCTCTCGAGTCCGAGTCCGAGCCATTTGATTTTGAGTATCTACCGATACCGAGTCCCGATCCGATACTTCTATAATAAATCAACTTTATAATACCTCCAGACCGCAGACATACTCGCGCTTTCCGCTTCAAGCTGCTTCCGTGTTCTACTTTGCCGGCATTTAACCAATAGCGTCTCTGCAACAAAGTGATGTCATGCCGCACGCGTTGCTGTTTCTGTGTGGAGTCAAAAGGGTCTAACTCTGTGCCACCGCATAACTATAGATGTGTTAAAAAATAATGAGAATATATATACATATATATCCGAGTCCTGATCGGGAGGTAACGTCCGATTCCGAGCGAGTCTGAAACCACGTGATCGGTCCCGATTTTCGATCACGTGATCGGATCTGTACATCCCTAATAAGAATAAGAAGAATTTAGTCCACATTGCTCATCTTACCAACAACACTCAATACTCCCCAGGAAAGTCTTGTGTTCCTTGCTTAAGACTGCATTCTCACACCAAACAAAGGTCAACTGAATCCTGCAGAGTCAGGAGACAGCGGTATAACTCCAACAACCTTCTCATCGTCTTAGACCTGCTCTCTCAGGCTCCATTATTTTCCTCCTCTGATATAATGGATCAAGAACCTCCTGTAGAGGGAACAGATGGTCAGAGTTGAGCATAACCCAACTACCCTACTTCTACCCACGGCTACTTTTCTTTTCCTATTTTTAATTATGCCTTAGGGGAACAACCCAAACAACCTTTCCAGCTTTAGCTCCTAAATGTCTAAAAAAGAAGGATGTCGTGGTACAGATTGTAGAGTAGGTGTGACAAAGAGAACTTAAGATGAGTTATGTGGTTTGAGTAGATTAAATCCCAGAGATGGAGCAAGGAATGAAAAATACACTGAATATGGATTTGAACATAAACCTGAAAGTTTTACATTGTGTGGAATCCAACACATTCTCACTCTCCCATCGTGTAAAATACAGACGCTTGGTCATGTGCCTTTGCAGTTTGTTATTCACACTAAAAGGGACTCTTGTCGTCCTTTGGCGTTTGTTATTCACGCTAAAAGTCTCCTTTATCGTCGGGACTCTTGATGTCACTTTTGACGCTCTGGGCCGGGACATACTGACTGACATGCGGCACAAGAACGGGAAAGTTAGGTTTAGGAAAAGATCGTGGGTGGGGTTACAAAATGTACGTTTCAGTGACACAGTACAAGAACGGGTCTGTTAGGTTTGGGAAAAGATTGCTGGTGGGGTTATAAAATGTGTGTTTCTGTGAAGCGTTATTATGGAACCCACTGCAGTTCTAGGCAAGACTCACCCTTCAATAGCATTGGCGCGCTACACTTGGCCAGGCGTTCATGCTCCGGGAGGTAACGGAACCCGATTTGTTCAGGTCCTACCCCCTGACCAATCAGCTATCCTAATCTTAACTACTCAATGTCAATGCCTAACCTCAACCAATCGGGTTGCTTCGTACGGCGGGTCTTGCCTAGATCTGCAGTGGGTTCCATATTTGCGCTTCTTTGACACGTGGGACAAAAACAGGACATGAACCTCGGTCCTGAAAAAGTCCTGTGTTTGGGTTATGAGAAATTAGAGCAGTTATTAAGAACCACCTCAGTACAGCAGCAATGCACACACACGCAGACACACGTAAAGTACCACCGATTGTGTGTCTGGGTAGATTATGAGGGACCAAACAAAGAGAGCAGACTCATTGTGATTCTTCCAGAAGAAAGAAAGAAAGAAATGCAATAAAGTGACCTCGAACACATGAGGATGGTCTGAATTGGAAAAAATGCAATTTGTCCAATTGTGACAATTCACACAATGCAAGGGTGCGGCTGGTATGTGAGAGACAAGCCAAGTAGTCTGTGACCTCCTCATACACTTTCATAATTTAGTTTGGCAGTGTCAGTACTTAATTTTTCAATCTTCTTCTTTTCCATCATCATACATTTTCACATTGTTGCCAAGGAAAATGTAATTAGCTCTTTTACATCTGCTGGCCACAGTCACTATGAGTAGGTCCTTAACAGTCTAATCTCATCATTTGCTGCTGACTTGTTTTCATAATCTCTTGCTACAATGCAGCACAAGAGAATAGAAAGGGCTTTGTGTTTACTATTACATTTCTAACTTGCACTTTTGTAATATCTCTTGTGCTGAACAAGCAATTGGGATGATACTCATTCAAACAGCATTGGGATTTTTGAATTGAAAGTAGGAATCTATATCTGTACAATAGCATTACAAGACACACACACACACACACACACACGTATCACAATGCAGTATGTTGTTTATAACACTATTTTCTAATGAGAGATTTAGTTCTATGATTAATTTTGTTCTCTATATATTAAAATATCTAAAAATGCTCTTGCTCAAAGCTACATCAATACACTTTATAACAATGGCCCAAAAATAAATGTTATGTTATCACTGTAACAATCTGTATAACAATGTAGCCTTCACAGAAAATGTTCTAAAATTTTAATAACTTGCAATGACTGCTTTTTTTGGCCACTTGAGGGCAGCAGAAACAAGTTGTGAACATAACACTGACATATCATCACCAGTTAGGTTGATATGGTGAACTTATACCCTAACCCTAATGCTGAGCAAACTAATTTGCTTATTTACTAGTCTCGCATAGTCTCGCATTGCCAGACCTATCTCCACAGCGTTGTGTCAGCGCTGGAGTCTGGCTACACCACACACACATTCTGGGATAGGCGAAAAAACGCTCTGGCTTGTTTGCATTCCTTTAAATCAATCACAATTGTATTGGGTGGCGCTAAGCTCAGGATGCAGCGACGGTGCCTCTGCAAAATAGTCTGGGTAGGGAACTTCCGGGTAACATTAAAGGAATAGTTTGACATTTTGGGAAATTAACTTAATTGCTGTCTTGCCGAGACTTATGAGAGGATTGAAAGCATTCTGACATCTGTACGGTAAAAATTTAGCTACAGTATCGCCAGCAGCCATTTGGCTTAGCTTAGTATAAAGACAAGGGCAAACGGCTAGCCTGACACTAGTCAAAGGTAACAAAGTTGTGCCTATAAAGCTAACTAATTAACACGTTATATCTTGTTTGTTTTATCCGTACAAAAACCAAAGTGTAAAAACAACAGTTTTCTGCTTTACAGGGGGTTATATGTTGAGCTGTGTCTTGTCCAGGACCAGTTGCCAGGAAGTTATTTGTCCCGGTCAAGAAATAATCTGGTACACAACCTCCAGTAAAATGGCAAATTGTTGTTTTTTTGGGATCTAACCAAACCTTGAGCATAGAGGTGCCGATTACAAAATACTTTCATCAATCGTTTTTATAACAGCCAAGTGGGTAGTATGAGGAAGTACAAGAACAATTAATGTCTATGAGAGGTTTCTGATCCTATTGCTTTGTCTTTTTTTTTTGAACACATCTTATTTGAGAAATAGTACCTAATGATTCCTACACAGTACTGAAATTGAATCGAAAAGGATACTCAGCAGGCAGGCATGCAATAAGCAGCAGGCAGTTCCCTTTTTGTCATTTTAGGTGAGAAAACGGATTCAGAAAATCTTATTTCGAAATTAAACCGTCCATTCCCTCACCTTCTCTCACCAAGACAAATAAAGCCACCCTTGCACTATTAGTAGCAAATAGAATGATACAATTATCATTACCATCGAGTAAATGTGAGGATTTTGTGAATGTTAAACTGAGATATATTTTCTTTTAAGAATGACATGAACATGTAGCAAACTAGAGAAGCTTAATTACAATGATTAAAATGATTGACAGCATAACAGTTGGACGGATAATTATAATGCTTTCTGAAGAGAAGCAGGGACGGTACCGAACGTGAGGTAAAGAAGATAACACCAAGAGATATTGTCATGACACATTTTAAGTAATTTATTCTCAGCACTTTGGGGATAAAATACACTCCTTTCATGTGTTATTTAACAATTTGGACTTATTTTGGACCGAGCGTCTGTCAAAAATGTGGTAGTTTATTGGTTGTGTGTGTGTGTGTGTGTGTGTGTGTGTGTGTGTGAGAATTTCACCAGTAGCTTTCATGCCTCAGAACCAATTAATTTAGCCCATAATAGACTGTATGTTAGTGGATTATATTACTGATTGGAAGGTTCAGGCAGCAGCGGTTGATTAGCTTTAACGAGTTCAACTGACATCCACATTTCTCTTTACTCCCTAATTTAATTTCCAATCCTAATGTAATTATCACACAGACTCAATTATTGATCAACTGCAGGTGTTATTCAACAGGAGGCTTTTTTTAAAGACTCATTTTTTCGACTGGAGACAGGCAGAAATACCAGCTGCTCCAGTGTGTCCACACTCTAATGAAGACGTTACACGAGGATGGGATACAGAGAGCGTAAGCAGACAGGGCGTCCAGCACTGTGATGGGAGCTAATTGGAGGTGACAGTAAGCTGATAGGCTGACATGATCCGGGTCATAGTTTCACGGGAAATCTTCCATCATTCACTACTGTCCTCTACTATGTATAAAACGGACCACATTTTTCACTCATTTGTGTTGTTTTACTATGGCTTTGTAATTATTACACCTATTTTTCAGAACATACATTCGGAGACAAATTAGTTTTAGAAATACTGCAACGACTGTTGCAACTGACGTTTCAATTATTAAACAACGGCAGAGTGAAAAAGACAGTGACAGCTATGCAGGGGAGGCTAGGGGAGGCTGAGGTGCACATTGTCCATCTGAAGGAATTCTGGAGCAGTAAAGTAAGGATAAACAGATGGAGGTTTGTGAAACCGAATGCATGTCCTTGAAAACCAGAGCAGGCGAAACAACGTGAGACCGGTGGTCTTGAAAGAGACTTAATTGTGTTCAAAGGATTCCAAATGAGGGACTCGGTGTTGAAATGGAGAGGGAGTCTCGATTGGTTTTCTGAGGCAGTCAGTGAGGGACAAGGTGATCAACGCAGCTAAAGCAACACGTGGGATTGTTTGGAAGCGATGCCTACTGTTTCCGGATATGTTGAAAGAGCTGGCGCAGAAGAGGAAAGCCTACACATCTGTGAAGTGAAAACTGCATAAGCTCAGTGTCAGATACATGCTGGCTTTCCCAGTGACGCTGCATTTCAAATAGAAAGGGGGGGGAAAAAAGTGACTTAACTTAAAGTTAAGTAACATATGTACTTGTTTTAGCCCAAACCACAATCTTTTTCTAAACTCAACTAAGTAGTTGCCTAAACCTGCAATTCTTACAGAAATCACCAAATGTGTTTTTTGTTTGTTTTTGTTTTTTAACCAAATCACAGCATGGGTTTTTCTATGGTGTTCCTCAAGGTCTTGGTGTCTTACTGTAATGTGGTATTTTGGAGGGATTTTTGACCATTTAAAAAAACAAAATTGATTAAATGTAACCCCAAATCTATGTGTCAAATGGTATCAACTCAAAAATAAAAAAAAGCTAGATGTGATGCACCACAGTGCCATACGTTTTGTCACTAGAGCCCCATATGATACCCACAATTACAAACTTAGTCGGCTGGCACTCAAGTCAGCTTTATTGTCAATTCTGCAATATGTGCCAGACATACAGAGCAATTGAAAATATGTTTCTCTCCGACCCACGGTGCAAAAAGGACACGTACACTAAGTATATTATTTAAAAAAAGATAAAAAAATATATACAAGTAAGTTAAAGAAAGATAACTTATATATACAATTAAAAAGATAAGTAATACAGTAATAATTTTAAATAGTGCAAATGTAAGGCAAAATCAAACAGAATACTAAAGATTAGGGATGCACCGAACCCAGGGTCCGGGTTCAGCCAAACTTTGGGCTTTTTGACGGCGTTCGGGTACTGCCGAACTTTAGAATTTTTTTCCAAGTAACAAGAGGCGAAACTCGAGAAAAAGAGGCTAACGTTGTGTTGAGTTTCTGCTCTTGTCAAAGAGTATAGAAGTAACGAGGCAAAACTCCATTGCAACAAACGCACCCAGGACTGAGCTGCAGCTCCGCCATCTTGGCCTGAACGCAACACAACGTTCCATTGAGTTTAGCCTCTTGTTACTTCTGTACTCTTTGAGCGCTACACTGGTCGACGTAATGACGCCACTGTTGATTACAGGAAGGTGTTTACGTAGGTGGACCGTTCAATGCAGTAGGCTGTGAGAAAGTGAAAATGGAACGTGAGCAGAAAAAGTTGTTTGGCAGTACTTTCGGTCAAAAGAAGGCCATTCAAGTCGAGCTACATGTTCAGTTTGCAATGCCGATTTGTCTCGTGGTGGCGAGGACCCTAAACAATACACAACATCACCGCTGTTAAGACATTTGCGTATGAAACATCCGAAAGAATACGAGTTGTGCATGAATCTACAGACAGCAGCCAAAATGCAGCAACTTCAGGTACGGCAAAGGAAGGACAGTCACAGCTAAAAACTGTTAAGCAGACGACCATTGATGATGATTTTAAGCGCACACATGCTATTCTTCAATGTGAAGCATTCGACGGAAGGCACGCCGCATTAAACGTTGCAGATACACTGCAAGAAATTATCAGAGCGTGGGACATACCTGTTAACAAGTGTCACCTGGTCTTGATGGACAATGCTGCAAACATGCGGAAAGCCATGTCCGAGGCAGGGGTTCCAAGTGCTGGCTGTTTTGCGCACACGCTGCAGTTGTGCATCCACGACAGTCTTTTATCACAACAATGTGTCTCTGATGTGATTGCACTGGCCAGGAAAACTGTTGGTCACTTTAGGCACTCTTCAAGTGCTAAATCAAGGCTGTCTGCTCTACAGCAGGATTTGGGGCTGCCAAATCACCATTTAATCCAGGACGTGTCTACACGATGGAATTCGACATATCTGATGTTCGAACGTTTAACAGAACAAAAACATGCCATAAACCTCTAGGTGTCCGAGACAGATGGTATGCAACATATTCATGCACAGGGGTGGACTCTGATGCAGGATGTCCTCAAGGTGCTCAGACCCTTCGAGGAGTTGACTAGAGAAATAAGCGCAGAAAATTTGTGTATATCCACTGACCTGCCAGCTGTGATGATGTTGAAGCACTATATTCACAACGAAACAGACGGCCGTGGAATTAAGCAGATGAAAACCCGCTTGCTGAAATCTCTGCAGGATAGGTTTCAGGAAAGCGAGCAGAATCGCCACTTTGTTGTGGCAACAAGTCTGGATCCCAGATACAAGGCAAACTTTTGGATGAGTGACACAGAAAAGTGCCGATCAAAGTTGCTTGTGCAGGAGGCTATATCCCGTGTATCTGAATCAGATCAAGACGCATCTGCTAGGCATACAACTACAGCAACTGAACAGCCTGAGGAACAAGGCCCGGAGGTTCACACTAAACAACACTGTTCAGGAGGAATCTGGAGCGGCTGGGATGATCTGCACCGCAGCAATACTGAGGCAGTCACATCGGGTGCCGACGTGGAGATAAGCGCTTTTTTCAGTGAGCTTCTTAGAGAGGATCCTCTTCAGTGGTGGAAGACAAACCAGCAGCGATTTCCACTGCCGGCGAAAACAGCAAAGATCTACCTCTGTGCGTCACCAACCTCTGTGCCCAGTGAAAGACTTTTCAGTACTGCTGGGGACATTCGTTCCCACACTCGCAACCGGCTGTCACCTGTTAATGCCGAGCGTCTTGTTTTCCTGAAAGGAAACTCATTTCATGTGAAAGGTTTGATGTTATAAAGTCACCAAACATATTCAGATAAAAAAATTAAAAAAGCACTTTTCTTTGCATTGTTGCACTTTAATTGAAAGGTTTTGGTTTGTACTTGGGGGTAGCCTACTTTATGGGATTATAAATCTAAAAGGCTAATATTTTGGATCTTGAGATAGGGTAAACATTGGCCTTGTCAAAAATAGTTTTCCCATTTGTGTGCCTGGCATAATGTTGCCTATTTTTTTTTTCAACAGTTAAAATAAAATGAAAAATGCACTGCTGTGGACGTTGTTTACTTCATTAATGTGTTTACTGTGTTAATGGACTGAGGATGGGAGTAGGGTTCGGTTTGGGGTTCGGCAGAATCTTAACCACTGGGTTCGGTATTCGGCAGAACCCCAAAAATCTGGGTTCGGTGCATCCCTACTAAAGATAAAGATAGTGAAATCTCCAATATAAAAGGAAGAGTTCCTGATTGTTGTTGCATATCCGGCGCTTAACTCACTGGTACCAACTCATTTACAAGACCTTGCTAGGCAAAATCCTGCTATACCTCAGCTCACTGATCACTGTAGCTCTACCTACCCGCAGCCTTAGTCACCCCAAAAGCCCACTCCTCCTTTAGCTGCCATCCAGTTCTCAGCTGCCAATGACTGGAATGATTTACAAAAAAACCCTTAACACTTCCATTCCATTCGTTGCTTTTAAAGTACTGCTGTCTGGGCTCTTGTCCGACCGGCTGCATGTGTTAACTCTTTTCCATCATTCACACAGTATTGCACACGCTCACTTTATTGTCTCTTATGCTCCAATGCATAGTGGCACAATCTTACCTGCACTGCTGTCATATTTGTTTAATATCTGTTTAATGCGTTTTGCACTATTCCATTTGCACATACTGTATACAGATTCTGTACTACACTCAGTATTTATATTTGATCCGTATTTTTTGTAGACTCTTTGTTGTATTTTGTATCTTTATATTTTGCGTATTTAATGTGTAACTTGTCTCGCACGTTCTATGCCTTGTCTTGGCTCTGGTTCTCAATCGTCTTACCTGGTTAAATAAAGGTTAAAAAAATTAAAATAAAATAAAGACATAGATGAGCATGGGAATGGCCATCATATACTTCCATCATAATGTTCTAGGTATATATATATAGTATAAAAAGTACAGCACAGTACAGATTCAGTTCTTAATTTAGGTTTAAGGTAAAGTTCTGCTTTTCTTTACTTTTTGCACATATTGTTGACACAGAATGGCATTTTTCTTATTGTTGGTCATAATTCACATGGATACCACAGGTAGGTGGTAAAGGGTAGCCCAGGGACCTTACAGGTCTTTAGGAAATCTAATAGTTGATTAAAGCTGCTGACAAGGTACCTTAGTGTGTCTTTATGCTTGGCAGGAGGCAAGGAAAAATAAACAGCCTGGTTCATTCATCCAAGTACATTTGTATGATATAATAAACCCATAGAGATGATGTTAACTTAAAAAGACTATGTTAGTGTATAATGTTTATGATATATGGAAGCAATGCCTCAAAGTCGGATCTAGTGCATGCATGATTGAAGTTGTTGGAACATTTTAAATAAATAAATAATATAGTCAATAATTCCCTCACTGTATCCCCGGTGAGGTGGTTATTCATTTTTTCCTCTTGTCCTTCGACACATCTATCTCAATCAGCCGGCACACTGTGCGCTATTGAATTGCACAGCAGAAATAGATTTGCAAACTTTCACAAAGCAAGTTGGAGAATGGTGCGAGAGCAGGATGTCACTCTGAGTACAGGGATTCAAATAACAGGGTTGGAGGTAGAGAGCAGATTGATGCAGCACTCACTCTTTCCTACTGTTCATTAGCAATTTGTGAACCGTAGGCTCTTAGTGCTATTTGGAATAAGAGAGAAACACCATCCATCATTTTCAGACTGTTGGCTTTAACCTGCATTGTGCAATTATTCTTTCTACCACTTGACTCAGTTGTCTTGCTTGCTTGATCAGTTGGAAAGCCTTTTAGCTCAAGCACTAAAAGATTTATGCAGGAGATTTGCATTTGTCTAAGTAAAAGACATCTGAAAAGTGTTCCATGACAGCACTAGGGACCATTAAATATTTCCCCATTCCTTACTGCTCATTAAATCTAAATCAAGTCATGGAAATACATAAGAGAAGACCTCCATAGGAAGAGGTTAAGGGTTAAGTCTAGCACATAGTTCATGTGATTTGAGACATCACAAACGCATGCTGCCAATCTGTGAGGCAGGCATCTATTGTCCTGTCCAGCTGCTCACAGTGGCCACTGAAGGCTCAAGTCGTGTCTATATCTCCTATTGGCTCATTGAACGCAACTGACTCAACTCAGGGGAGCTAATTAAAGAGCAATCAGGTGAAGTCTGACGATTTCTAATGGCCTCTCCGGGGGTCTAATGGCTATGAACTAAAAGAGGACAGTAGGAAATGAAAGCTGATTTATATACTATATAAAGAGAAAGACAGAATAAAAAAAAAAAACGTACTTTGAGGAACATTTGCAGTTTGACTGTAACAGGAACACTCGAATTGTGAGAATAGGGAGATGTAGAGGCAGCTGAAATGTTAGATTTATTGTGTGTCGGGCCCAACCAGCAGTAGGTTAAACATTATATTTTGGACAAAAGCCTCTGAAAGACAAGTCGGCGTCTCTTCGGTGTGTTCTGAGGCACTTTTTAGACCTCGGGGAGCCGACTCATCAGTCCGACTGCCTTTTCTGCCAACGGTCGGCCGCCGGGTTAGTGTGTCAGAGGCTTTACACGTGTTGAAAATCAGTGTTCCCCGCCATTGCCAGCTACCAGGAGTAGCCATTTTTGTAGTCTTTGGGCTAAACTACAAAGAGCAGATCTTCAGATCTTAACCGCGTGGCTTAGCTAACCACCAGGTTTGTTTTGCTTTTGTTGTAGTTTGTAAAAAGTATATAGGTTTATTGATTGAAGAACTATTGATTGACAATTAATAATTTGGAAGTTAAATACATTCTGTTATGCTTTAAATAGCAGTTGTTGGTGATTATTTGTGTATTTGTTGTAATAACTGCTGGTTAAACAGGTCAGTGCTCGAATTTCACCCTTCCTTTTGTTCCTTCAAAGATACCAGATAAATGAATCAAATTAATTAAGATCTGTATTTTAAAGGGAATGCCACCTATGAGACTATTTCACAGCTCAGTTATTGGTCCCTGATTCCAGGGTGGTGCCGCGTTTTAATTGTCAATTTAGTAAAGTTATTAATACACATATTCATAGCTTTATTAATATTGATAAAACATCTTTGTCTGTACCCCTACCATTTCCCAACATGTGCAATACTTATCACAGCAACTTTGAATTTTACTAATAAAAAATTTAAACAAAAGGAACTTTTTGGGGATTGGATAAGAAGATTGATTCCACTTTCATGTCATGCTAAATATGACGCTACAGCGAACAGCCAGTTAGCTCATGTTAGCAAAAAGACTCGAATGTGAATGAAGAATGAGATTAGATCAGTTCATTTGAATGAACCCAGGGTTTCCGCAGGTTCTTAAAAAGTCTTAAAAAGTCTCAAATTTAAAAATAAAAATGTTAGGCCTTAAGAAGTCTTAAATTCGCTCAAGTATTGTGTTATAGGTCTTAAATCATTTTAAACAGGTCTTAAATTTCCTACGTTTATGTAACGCTAGCTCTAATGCTCTTTTTTTTTTTATTCCGTGGAGTTATAGTTCTTTCTTTCACTAGTCCAAATATAATTTTGCTGTATTTCAACTACAAATGAGACCAACATGCAACTTATGTTGCAGCCAATCAGCTTTCGTGTTATTGGTGCGAGTCTCTTTCAGATTGTACCACAGACATAAAACAGATTTTATTATTCAGCTTTGGAGAAGTACAAGTTTAGCGATACTTGGCTTGATTAATGAATTTGAATGAAAAAATTAAATTTAGGGCTTAGTTAATGTTGTGATAAAGGTCTTAAATTTCATTCATAATGGTCTTGAAAAAGTCTTAGAAAGTCTTAAATCTGACTTGGTGAAACCTGCAGAAACCCTGAGAACCTTGGGTCTACATCTCTGGCTCTGCATTTGAAATGATGTCGAACAGAAATCCATTAATATTCTAGCTTATTAAAAATGTTTGATTCTGTTGTAACTAATTCCACCAAGAAGCTTACAATTGTAAGTCCTTGGACTTTATCCTAAATTTGGGTTTTTGTTGTTGGGAATCTTTTTCTTTTTATTCCAAACTGGCCACCTGTCCACCTGTCAGCTTAAAGTAAAATGCAGAGCAGAAAAAAATATTTTTGGACAGTGGTAAGAGAAATCTAATAGTGTTTTCAATCAGCGAGTGTGATTTAAGTTGCTGTTTCTGTTGGAGTGATTGCAGGAAATGCGTGCAGAGGGCTTCCCAGGGATTAAAGTGCTTTGACTAAGTTGTTGTGGAGAGGTTGTGACTCACTGCCATTTTTATTTAGCTGTGAACTAGCTGTAAGCATACAGTAAGTGTGAATACATGGTAGTGTAGATAAGTGTACTTTTGTGCTTTTGAATGTTGAGTGCCAAAATGGGCAAAATGTTTATGGAACATCAGGTATTTCAGTTTTACTCAACCATCCTCTCTGCTTCTTTATTTAACATCCAGTCAACAGTTTTAAACTGATTTACAAATTGATTGATATACAAGTTGTTGTTTTTTTAAACAGTTCGATACTTCATGCTGTTATATTGGACAGCTTCACTACATCTACAAAATTAATGATACACTTTATACTTGTATTAAACACATACTGCAGATGTCCAGCGAAGTGTTGACTTTGCTGGACATCCCTGGAGCAGGGCCAGGGGTGGCACCATATGCATATAAATTAACTTGGTATTATTAATAAAGGACAGTTTAGCCCTTAAAGAAAACTGCCCTTAAACTGAAGGAGAAGCAGTTTAAAGGCACACTAAAGCTGCTTTTAAAGTGTCTTCAGCTTCTGTAATGTGACATATTTCTGAGCGAAACAGGATATGTGAGCTGGGTTTATGAGGGGGAATAAAAACAAATCCTTCAGATTCCATTGGATTGCTCCAATGTAGGCATGGCCTAGCTATACTGAACTATAATATCATTATTTATGCTTGCCAACTGATTTTTGTCATTGTAATAAGAATACTGTTTCTTTGTTTCTTCATGCAGCTGCCCATCTGCCATGTGTGCAACCAATATATAAACACGTTTGGGGCACATGGATAAGTGCAGACAGTGGGTCAGCGGCTATGTGCCTAATTTTAAGAAAAATCTTAGAAATGTGGGAACATAGGGCTGTGGGAACATAGGGCTGACCCCCACCTCACACCAATCTTGCATGTTTCTGTAGGAAATGTAAATGTTCTGCCCGGTTCAATGTTGGTTTTCTCTGGGCACCCATCCTTCTTTTCTGCCAGACTTCCAAAGAGAGGCAAACTAAGACAAAATTAACAAAACTTTAAATTGGCATGTCTCTGCAAATGGCTAGTTGGCAACCAAAATAATATATAGCACAGGTTTGCCAAAGCGAGCAGGCATGTGTATATGCTATCTGTCAGCACCATCTTTTGTTTGACTTTGCACAAGCTTGATTTCATTTTAAGTATATTGCTGCAGCTTTGAACAGCCCATAGAGGTCAATGGGACTGTGTGCGTTTGTACTTGAGTTTGTCTGTGATGGACTGGCAAACTGTCTGTTCCTTGCCTTTAGACACAATTTTCCACCAATCATTTTCAGACTCAAGTACACTAGAAGGCTCTGACTTTGATTAAGTTAGCGGCCCACTTTAAAACACCTCTGGTGCACTGTGCTGCAGCACTACAATATGTCCCCTGTGCTATGAACCAGGGGAAAAAATAACAGGGAAAACAGTTAAAGTGAAAGAGGGCACAGGTATATCTCAGAGAACAGTTGCTGTGAGTGTAGTAGAAAGTAGAAAAGCCTATTTCTGTGTATTTCTATGGGGGAAACGTGGTTGGTGATAGAGAAAGAGAGACTGCAGACTCCACACCCGTGTTCATTTGTTTAGTCATCAGACCTTTGTTGCTTCGCATCCACAATACAAGCCTGTGTAATTTGATGAAACCCCTTCACTCTCATAAAATGAGTGTAAGCACTGCAGAATATTATCAGGAGAACATTCATTATTAGGAGCTCTCCGGGAATCTATGCTTTGGGTATTAAGCGGTTACTTAGTTGTTTTCTCAGACAATGCCTCTCAGCCATCCAGCCTCAACATTTTCCTTATCTCCTGCTGCTCTTGTGGGCCAACTGCCACTGGCAATGATGTGGACTCATTTGTTTTTCTCTACCTGAGTATATTGTACACTGAGGCGCCAAAGGTGATGCTGATAGCTTGACCTGTCCATGCCTTAGTTTTCTCCACACATTTTAATCAGTGGAAATGGTAACATTTGCATAATGCATTCCTACTTTTTCATGTGCTATCATCACCTGCTTTGATAGAGGGAGAATCCTTGAGCTATTTAATTTTAGTGCACTATTCCAGCTTAACCTTTGCCATACAGCACTTACTGACTCCCTTACTTCTGTCACAGGAAAGAATGATTATCACAACACAATAAAATTATATAAAAGCATGTGTCTAGACATGAAGACAGAAATGTGATTCAAAATTGGGGGGAAATTAATAACATCGGCAGCCAATATTACAGCTTTTCCTGGCGTATAGTTACATGTAGTTAGCAGTGACGGTGTATAGCACTTTTCGACCGTCAAAAATCCCCAAAAAAGGCTTCTAAACCAAAAACTACACAACTGGACATGTTCCAGCAGGAATGCGATCTTAAATTGGGGAGAAATTAACAACATCGACAGCCAAGATTACAGTTTCCCTGACGTTAGCATGCAGCCACATTTAGCAGTGTATGGAAAATATAAACACTGCATTAACGTCTGTTGAATGGTGTTGAAGCCCAAGTGTTGACGCCTGCACACTGTGCCCGTGTTGATGTCGACACGTGTATCGGGTGTGATCTAGCACCTACCATGCTACAATCTTCCATCAAGTGATTTAAAAAAAAACAAAAAAAAAAAACAGGCCAGTAGTTTTTCCGTAATCCTGCTGACAGACAAACAAACAAATGGACAAACTGAAAACATAACCTCCTCTGCGGATGTATTCATGATATAACACTACATGCTTGTGGGCCTGGCTGCAACGTCACCCTTAAGATGAGTCTGCATTGCATTCTCTTCTCCATCTTTACACAGGCTCTTATGCTGAAGAAGACCGAGGCCACCAGGGAGGCTGCACCACCTGCCTCACTGTGTGTTTCCTTCCCTTCCCTCTCCACTCAGCTCAGATCCTCTCAGCACAAGCAGTCTCCCCCCCCAATTACCAAACCAGCAAGACCTTTACCCTGCATGCCGTGTGAATTCATAAAAGACTTCACTGAGAGTTATGTGTGTTTAACAAATAATATGTTCCGGGTGTTTTACTGGTGCAACGCCATGCTACTGCAATAAAAGATAACACTGTATGTGATGTGACATACTACCATAGTACAGGGTAGGGTACAGCAACATATGATGCAATATCACATGGTATGAGGCTGATAAAACTATCAAATATGTCAAATAATGTCAAATAAAACAAAATAATGATACAATATTATCCTGTACAACATAATCTGTGGGTGATAATGTGTGATCAGGTCTCCCAATATTAGAGAAAAAATAGATAAGGTGAAAAGAAGAACACCGCATTGCGAAGTAATCCTCTGCCATATACAAATCATGTTGTAGGCTGGAACGGAACACCTCAGACTGCGTTAGCCAATCAGAGTGAATGTGTTTAACAGTCATGCTATAAAATGTGTGATACTAGTGCACCATAATATAACAATACCATATCATGGATGTAATGATACAAGATGTAAATCCACCTTGTTATGAATAATTACTAACAGGCATGGGGGTTGCTTTTAATGAATCCAGTGGACCCTCAACGTACACAAAGTAGGAAACAAGCACAACAGAGCACAGTTTAAACTGCTTTAGACTGGAAACTTAGATTTTTTAGAATGGAAAATCCCTGCTCTCACATGCTGACGTGCATATGTGTTACCATGGTTACCAAATATTTTACATAAATATATACATTGCTTATACAGATTGTTTAAAATATCACTTCCTGAACAGTTCACTATTAGCATATGGATTTATTAGTAGTTGAACTTTTAAATTCTTGCTAAAATCCTCGCTAGAGTCCACTTGGAGGTGGACCGAGACCCTCCTTTTTAATCGGTCTTGGTCCGTTTTTTTGGTCTACATCCAGGTTCGATTGACAGCTTTCTCACCTGCCTAAATGAACAGTAAAAACAAATGCGCCAGGATTCATTTTAACCAGGTTAAGTGTGAAAGCACCCTAAGAAACTCTGTGTTTCATTGCAGCACCTGCACCACTGCCCAAAGCTCCTCTATCATAGTTAGGACTGATCTGTAATGATGTGGATTAAATGGACTGGGTCATTTTGTCTTTATATAGGTCTAACTGTTATGATGTGCCTTATGATGTGATTCGACAAAATCTGAAAAAATTAGATTTCACTTCTGTAGACACTTCCTTGTAGACAGTTTTGCATTTGAAGCACCCCTCTTGGTCACACGAGTTAAATGTACAGTAGTGGTTGTGAGAAGTAAAGGTTGTAGTTTCATTCCATACCAATTGGCTATACCATGCCTTTTGAACGTTCTAATTAAAAAAAAAACAGACTATGCACTTAGACTTTGTAACTCTGGCAGCTCACAACCAAACAGCATACATTTAATATCAAAGTATGATACATATTGCTGAAAATCCAAACAAAGGCACAGTGTATCTGAATAGCAAAGAAAGAGTCAACACAAACTAATCCATTTTCTTCTCTTAGTATTTTCATCCAGTATGAAAGAAATTTGTCCCAGCTTTTTAACGCCTCAAAAATAAATGCATTGGATTCACCTCTTTTCCGATGAGCCCAGTACTCGCTTGATGTAACAAAGCCTGTCCTCATTTCATTTTATTTAAAAAGAAACAATACACACTGATGCTCGTGTATCTCTTTGAGGACTTCTTTATATACAGTCATGTAAACAAATTAGGACACCCATGCTAAAGTTGACTAAAAAGAGGAATTAAAAAAAATCATCTTTAGGAAATTGATCTTAATGCCTTAATTAAAAAAATGAGGGAAAAATCCAATCTTTAAGGACACCAATTTTCTTTGTGAATGAATAATGTATCGTAAATAAATAAATGTTCTTCCTTAAAGATGAACTGAACTGAAAGAATAAACGTTGATAACGTGTTGGTTATGACAAATAAAAATAAATTACACTAAAAATTGTAATTAAAAAAAATCAATATAGCTTTTTTTAAGCAACACAAAAATTACGTTTGTTAGTATTAGAACGCTGACAATTTCGATGACGTCACTGGCATGGTAGGACCTGCGAAGGTATATAGGCTACAGTGCAGCATATTAAATACACATGAAAATGAGTAATTTTAATGGCATTGGTTACACATTTGAGCCTGTGAGGGACAGGCCTGTAGTGTCTGACTACCACCACATGGAGGACAATCTGTTTCAGGCTTCACCTTCAGATCGTTTGGGGGGAAGTGACTGGTGTGTGTGTGTGTGTGTGTGGGCGCTGCCGGACACTGCAACTGAATCCATCTGTTGCAGAGAGGTCAACCTGGACCATTTACCTGTCATGCACTCTCATTTATTGTATCCAAACACATTATGCATTTTAGGGAATAGAGACTGCTTATATATCGTGTGCATTTAGAGAAAATATAAAAGGTCCTGTGCGTTTTAGAAAATCGAGGCAGATAAATGGAAAATGTGATTGGACGAATTCATCCAATGGGATCACTTGTTAAGTTAGCTGCACGCAAAATGTTAAAACCAAAATAAATAAAGTAAAAAAAAAAAAAGAAAAAGTTTGCTGCACGTAGGAGAGTCACCCCAGGTTGACGGATGCACGGAGGATTCACGAGTTTTGCCGTTTACTTTATGCTAGTGCAGAGTTGGCAGATTTTTTCCTTGTGGTCGTTGATGGATATTGCACAAATGGATACTGCACAGATACCTCTTATAATGGAACTAGCAGCTTTTTCTGTGAGTTGAACTCCCTCTGCATCAACAATGTGCCCTGAGACATCAGCTAGCTTCAGGGTGAGTAGAAAGGGACATTGGATTCTGTTTACAGACCCGCTGTGGTTTAGTTAGCAGCTAGTAACGCATTATTATTGATCTGTGATATCATCGGAGTCATGGTTTATTTATACAGTCTATGGTCGGAGCGCTAGCTTGTGGAGTTTGCCATAAGTGCTTGGATCGTTGGGTATCTAGCTTGGTTTTGTGACTCAATTTCAATGAATGCCCAGTGTGTCAGTCTCAGTTTTGTTGAACGTTATAAAGCCTACATGTCAGGCTTTATTTGTGCGTGTAAGTGAATATGTACGTGTTTTGTGTATGTCACAACAACGTTACATCCAGCCCTTTGCCTAGTAGACTTGCTAGCATGCTGGATAACAGCTAAACATACCTCTCTGTCCTCTGCCTGATGTGAGCGTTTCAGCGCCCTGTCTCTGCGGCAGATAGCATCGGTGTTAGTGTCTTGCCGTTGGTCTATCGGTCTGCCCTGTACTGTAGCCTGAAAAATCGATCATTGACGGAATGGCCTCAGGTTTCAGTCCTTTGGACTTAACCCTCACCAGTGACCCTGTTGAATCAAAATTACAGCTCTCTAAATAGTCTGTCGCTAAAAAATGCTCGTTACAGACTCGAAATCTAGGGGCTGTCGGAGGGCTAGCCAGTTTTAAGGCAGCTAGCCATGAGTTGAGGACTGATTTCCTTGTCAAAGGTAGCCTGTGGAAATGTACCGTAACCCCAGCTGCCTTAGCCCTATACAATTCATTACTGCAGCCAGGGGCAATGCAGTATGACCCCCCCTAGACCTGTTGGTTTCCGTTTCCTCAGCCATGTCCGTTAGCCTCAGACTGTTTACATTCCATGGCTGCTTACCATGCCAGTGACGTAGCCGATTGTGGAATTCCAACATGGCGGCGCCCGTGTAACAACAACAACAACACTTTCAATGTACCATTTTATCCCTTTTAACAAATTCAGCCATTTTAATCATTGTACCAATGAGAAGAAATAAAATACATCTGTTATATCACCTTTACTCAAATTCCAGTTCAGTTCATCTTTAAAATACAGGGGGCATAAGTAAGTACACCCCTATGTTAAATTCCCATAGAAGTAGGCAGGTTTTTATTTTTAAAGGCCAGTTATTTCATGGATCCAGGATACTATGCATCCTGATAAAGTTCTCTTGGCCTTTGGAATTAAAATAGCCCCACATCATCACATGCCCTTCACCATACCTAGAGATTGGCATGGTTTTATTTCAGTTAGCCTAATAGCTGGTTTGATTTGCATTGAGAGATGATTTTATGGAAAGTACCCCATGCCAATCTCTGCAATCAAAAAAAAAATGCGTTTTAAAGCTGTTTAAATGATATACCCCTTCATCATGTAATCGATGGATCATTTCAGGTGTGACATTTAGTGTAAAAAACAAAATGGGCAAAGAGCAGGTTAAGTCTAAAAACCTGATGCTCTTCACTGGTCTTTGCAATTCTACTTATGCAATTCCACTGAACTGTTATTGGATCTCTATCATTTGAGTCTTGAATTTTGACTTTGCACTCATTCCGTGTTTTTTATTTTTTTTCATTTTCTACTATATTTTTTTTTCCATTCTGCATAAAATATATATTTGTATTCAAAGTTGTTATCAGAGGTCAAACTGTGCAGTATTGCATTTCACCAAAAGGTAGCTCTTAACATTCTGAACACATCATGCCAAGAAACTGTCAAAAGGTTTTCGCAAGGTTTTCAGTTTAAGTTACAGATCTTTAACCTTTGGAAGAGGCTTGTTCTCTCTGCCTTCGATGGAGGACATGCAGGAAATTCTTAAGACAGAAATTTGTGCTTGTGCTTCCTCTGGCTGTGTCCAATATCAATCTCAATTACTATATAGTGCGCTATTTTTACTGTCTATTTACTGGGATTTTTTGCACTTAATAGTGCCATTAAAAATGGTAAACGAGGACCTTCACAGAGGTTCAGGTTCAAGTCTTATGCTGTTTTTACCACAAACGTGAAGCAAATTCTCAGCTCACGTTACTTGAGCAAGTTTGACCGCAAGATCATTGGTGTTTATTTGCGTTACGGAGGGACTCCATGTGGCCTAGATACCAACATTTCTTTTCATCGTCAACCATGGCCAAAATAACACATATTGCTGCCAGATATGTCGGAAAACCAAACGCCGTCCTGTCTAGGTTCATAACACCACCCGGAGGCGCACACAGCTCAGTTAATTTCCCCAGCCACAGACGGTTACAATGATTTTTTTCCTCTATTTCTGATTCAACATCAGGACATCAGTGACATTAGGAGAATCTGAGAAGCTGATAGGCTTTCGCAGCATCCCTCGAATTTCTCCAATGAGTTGAAAAGTTTCATATTCGCCTAATTTGCGGCGCCCTGCGAAGAATTTGCGTCTTTGCATCGTCTTTGTATGTAATCGCTCCGCGCCAACATTCTGCTTGTGTTCGGTGAGAACACACCATTAGTATCTATTGCATCATACTGCTTTATTTTGGCAAATTCAAATGTAAAATGCGCCAGATAAAAATGTAATTTCATTATTGTTCTTGAAATAATAAATGGATATCAAACTAAACCGATTGTGTCCTGTTTTATTATTCATATTTTCCATTGCATCCAGAGGACATATAAAGATGTTTCTCTGATATAGCCAACAAAGCACGCTGAAAATTTTATTTCTCGATAATAATAAAGTTTGCTGTTAGTTGTACTAATTTGTACAAATCTGGTAACAATAACAAAATTGCAACAGCAGGGAATTGGCCGTGAAATTGTTATTTAAGGCCTGCCTTTGTCTGAATAAAAGACATGTCTCTTGGTATTAAGTAGTCCTTCTTGCTGAGTTAGAAAACAGCTCAGGTTATTTATAAATGATACAGGTCAGTGTGAGGTTCAAAAGACTGCAGGACGCAATACAGCTGCCAAAGAGGCGAATAAACTGCTGTTAATCTGACCTCCATCTCTGCTCTCAAATGCATCCATTTTAAGAGCAGCTTTTGCAGACCCTCATGGCCAAGTTGGCACATTTCAGTACCTCAGCTGAAGAGACAGGGATGCCGGAGGCAAGTATGAGTCAGCGAGAATGTCAGAGGTGCTCCTCCAAGGTTAGGGGATATAGGGCAAGACAGTATAACTGCAAGATATTAATGCAGATGTTAAACACTTGGTTAAAGCACATTTAGTCTCTCATTGCCAGACCTTCCTCCACAGCGCTGCGGAAGAGGGTCTGGCTAGTCCAAACAGCATTACGGGATGGGAAAAACGTGCTCTGGTTTATTGGCATTTCTTTATCCAATCACAATCGTCTTGGGCGGAGCCCCGCTGCCGCTGCAAAATAGCCTCAAGAAGGAACTTGTTTTGGTGGAACATGTGTACGTTCAAAGGATGTTTTAGTCGTGCAACAGAAAACTCAGATTGGACAGATAGTCTAGCTAGCTGTAAAGCCAACCAGCCGTAAAGAGCGACAAACGGACCAATCCCGGAAGTGGTCTATATCACTAGTTTTTTCTCTAGTGATATAGACTAAAGCACATTAAACTATATATATATATATATATATATATATATATATATATATATATATACACACATACATACATACATACATACATACATACATACATACATACATACATATACACATACACACACACACACACACACACACACACACATAGAAATACAAATCAATTGATATGAAAGCCTGTCTATAGAAATGTAAGACATTTTGCTGGGCGAGTTGATTAGGCCTAATCACATTTGTTTTGAGTTGGTAAACCAATCAAAAAGCTTGAATGATCCACTGACATGCATTTAGTCTTAGATCCTTCACCACAGCAAGAGGTCCTGCACAGAAATATGAGAAATCTGCACTGCTTTGACTACCACAGTTCAAAACATTTTTTGTCCTTTCCGTTGTTTTTGGATTTGTTTGAAATTGGACTTCCCAGCATTTTCTTTGCTCAACACAATTTCCTTATTTATTTGCTCTCATGCCGCTATTGCTCTACAAGTAAATGGAAACTGAGACTTAATTTCCCTGGGTTGTAATGAGATATTTGCTGTGGTTAAAAAAAAGGTGGTTTTAAGCTCCTGATACTTGAGGTTTCGGGCCGTTGCAAAACAAAATGTTTCACGAGTTTTGACAAATTATGGTTTCCCAAATAAATTTATTTGAACATGACTAATGGAAAGTGTCAACAAAGTTGATGAGAAAAGAATGCCGACCTCAATACATTTTTTGAGATGCAACCATGATAACAAATAATGCTCTGAAGCCTGTCCTCGGAGTCTGTGACAGACCGTAAAATGCTGACCTGAGACCTGCTTGAAAGAAATAATCACCAGGTGCGCCAAGCAATATCTCTTGATTTATTGAAGTATTGATTTTGTTACCCAATTTTAAAATGGGGTCGTGGTGATATGGGGCAGCAGATGAAAGATAAATGTTATAAAAACAGACATACCAGCAGAAACCATGATTTACTCATTGCATCAGTGTTGTGTGAAGCCAATATTGGGGGGAAAAGGCGAGGCATGGAAGCATGATGCAGTGCGTGGTCTTCAGACAGCTACACAGCACTAATTTATCATGCTAAGTCATCTGCAGTACCCAGATCAAGTTATGGCATTGCTGAAAAATAAAGAATAAGTTTATGGAGAGTCTCATCAAGCATATAAATGTTCTTCAAATCCCACTTCTAAGAATTCACTTGGTATTATTTACTTCAATGTACTGATGAATAATTGATGTAACAGTCTCTTCCATCCGTTCTGTGTCCAGAGTGGAATGAAATAATATTTATGCTTGTTTATTCTGTGTCTAAATCATGCAGACTGTGTCATATTTTTTTCATATTACTTCTTGTGGATATTTTTCTTGTTCTGTTCCTGGAAGCAGGCCTAGTCACTCTGTATTCACTGCAAATACAGTAGTAAACAAACCGTACATTTAAGGGAATTTCATTGTGATTTACTAAGACCATTAAAATGTTCCATTATTGTACTCCAAGCAAAAAGAGCTTAGGCAGAGTAATGACTATATAAACTAGTGAAAGCCTGTACTTAATGAAAAATAGATACACTTTCTGTGACTACAAAGCATATTACGCGCAAATGGCAACCTAGCGGCAAAGGGTGCTGTAATTGTTTTCCACTACCTGGCTTTTTGTTTCCTTAAAGTGCACATTATTAGCTTGTACACTGCAAGCAATTAAGGTGACTGCTCTGCTCTACAGAGGTCCCCACTGGACAATGATGCCTCCCTGGAGGATGAGATGTGATAGTAAACTGAGTTTTTCAAAACAATCAAGATGAAGAATCACAATCAGAGAAGAAGACATTGGAAATGGGCGCAGCTAAATAGTTTTTTAATTGATCAACTGTCCAACGAGATTTCTTGGAAGGGATCAATGATCATATATAGGTGTTATTATATCTGATGGAAGATTGGTGAGATTGCTGTAGTCTGCAAACTGACAAAGTGTCTGCCTTGAGTCTCTTTGCTAAAGCACCTTTTTATGGATGACCAGAAATCAGTATGTCAGCCAATTAGTAGTGATGTTGCTAAATGAGGCCTTACGTAAACCTTATTAAACAGTCCCTCCAGGATTTCGCGGCCTTTTTTTAAGATTGTTTTGAAGCCCAAAATGCCTGATTTTGCGGGAGCTTTTGTAAAAAATTGTGATAAAAGTTGCGATCTCTTTTGTATATTTGTTGCAATGAAGTTGCGGGAGACAGTGAAAGTTGCAAAAAAAGTTGTGATTTTTTTTTTTATAGATCTTTAAAAAATAAAAATAAAACATTTTATAAACAGAGAATAAAACTACTCTGGGCTGAGTTTTCTTAGGAACCTTACCAAAAAGGCTCAGGATGCTGCAAATGTTGGTATAATATGAAAATGGCTGGTGGATTTAAGACAAAAAATAATAATTTATTGAATGAATCAAATTTGAACATGTCAGTGGCTTGTTGATCTTTCCATTGTTAGTTCATTTCCTAACCTGGCCTGGGACACACATTCATACAGTTTGATAAAGTACTTATTGGACTTTAACTTATCATTGCACTTACAATAACGAGTGTAGCTGTCCTCAATTTAGGTCATCGTGTACGTCTCCTCTCCGATTTTTCCTGCATCCACTGTGTGTGATTGTGTGTGTGTGTGTGTGTCAGTAGCGGGGGGGAACTGAGTAGCCCCGCCCGCTGCAGAGAGCCGACAGGATTGAAACGTTACAGCGTACATTGATGTTAAAATGTATTGGTAGAGCGGTCTGAAATGTTTTGCATGGTCTTTCGCTGTACATTTTGTTGGTAAATGTGAGATGTTCGAGTCTCGTCTTCATATCGGAAACAAGCTCTCTCTCACTCCCGCTTGGTCAGTGGCACTCAGAGTCACATTATACTGACGTAAAGTCTGGCACGTGGGACTGCTGGGATTGGTTGAAGTCGCAGGAAACTCCGGTTATTGGTCAAATTTGCAGAAAAGTTACGGTGATTGGTCAAAATTGCGATGCGCACCAAAGTCACGGTGATTGGTTGAATTTGCGTGAATTGGCGCGATCGCGACACCGCGAAATCCTGGAGGGACTGATTAAATGCATGTATGGTACGAAGTAGATCAGGCTACTCAAGTTAATATTCAATATGACAGAGATTTGCATTATGAATCACTTCTCTGGGATGACGAGTTTAGACATGTTTATTGTGACTTGTGAATGTTGTATTTTTAGCTGTGGGGCTAACTGCATATGCCTTCATTGTTTTATTATGTGATTGTGGTAGGGCACATGCCTACTGGACTTGAATACTGCTCTTTAAATACTACTCTTTGGCTGTACCAAATGGCTTTCATCTTATTTTATGACGTCATAACCCCACCGATGGAGCGCCTTAACGACTCAAGTAATATACTATAGATTAGCAGTGTTTGAGCCGAAATACATGTTTTGTTATTGTGGTTATTGTGATTTTTTGTTATTGTGGATAAAAGTAATATGGTGCTGTAAGATTGCCACTAGACTGCCCCTTCAATACAGGTGTGTGCCTCCCTAACAATAACCTCAGATACTTTGTGAGTACTGAACCGAACAATACACAGCGCAAATGACCGGACTACTACTGCATCGGATATAGTACCCAAAGAGCCTGGCTGGTTCTAGTGTTAAGGCCTGGACACACAAGAACTTAAAGACGGCGGAATACTGCAGTGAAATCAATTAATTCATAAGACCTGCTCGTAGAGGTTAAATTTGTCTGCATGGTGTCTCAGTGGTTCACTGCCACTTCACAGCAAGAACCTTCTGTGTAGACTGTGCATGTTCTCCCCATGTTTGCATGGGTTTCCTCCCACCACCAAAACAATTTTGTTAGGTTAAATTCAGAACAAGGCATCACAGTAGTGGACAGCAGGTAGATTCACTAAAATTGGTGATCTACGGACTCCAGAAAGTGGCCCAAAGTAGGTGCATCTCTCACAATACCCCCTCAGCCAGTTTGGAGCTCAGCAAAGAGAATTTAACAAGAGTTTTTTTCTTTGAAGCTTGTGTTCCCTTTCCAGAGAGCACCTTCATAAATTGTTTTAAACTTTTGAGCACTCCAGACTTTTTTTCTTCCGAAATCTAATATACAGTAATTGAGTAAATGTTCTTCTGATGGCCTACTCTTCAATTCAAAGAATTGAAGAACACATTTACTTGGCATTGTTGGGGATCATTGATTTGTAGGACACGTTTAACTGCAAAACTTTGCTGCTAGATCTTCTTCCTTTTTCCACTGCCATTTCTAGTCCCTTAAATCTCTTTAAAACTTTTGCTTTCAATCACATCTCTGCCTCTCTGCCTATAACTGAACAAGTCTGTGCGCTTGGTCTAACAGTGCACTTATAGTTCCTGCTGCTGGGTATAACCAATTCCAGGTGGTGTCACTGAGTGCATTCTCCTATTACCTTTTGGTCTCCCATTATATTAGATCATATCCAAATCATATTTATGTTGATATTTAAGGATGTCTAACCACATATGTCAATATACAAAGTTTAACAACCAAGGAATATAGTGGCCTTGAAGACCATACAACTCCACCATAACATGATAGGATTTTCGTAAAAGCTGTCTCATAAGGTGTTGTCAGGAAGTGATAGTCTGACCTATGCTGGAGCTTGATTAAGGGTTCAGTCCAGAGATTTCAATCAATAGAGGAGAACACTGAGGCCAGGCCCAATTAAATACATGGGCCCATTATATCAGAACTGATTGCATCGGCAGCAGAGTTCCACACTAGACAAAGAGAGCAGTGATCAATAGACAGCCTCTTAATATGGACAGGCTTAAGATTGTAGATTTTGAGGTAGGAGTAAGCAGACTGAAATCCTTTAACTACCTTTGAGTTGTACTTCTTGATATGGGAGAGGGATATATAGAAGAAGAGAACTGTCTAAAAGGAAATATATGACTGGGCAATATTCAAAGATATGTGAGCCCCATGCTGATTTTATTCTTAATATAAATGATATGCCTATCTGGACTACCTATGACATAAATGACAGTCAAGCCTCTTAGAGCATAAGTAAATTATACGGTTACATTACATGGTTAATATTTCATATACATTTGTGTCATTTAATTATAATGCCATGTTAACAATTGCATCAACAGGCGGATTTCCTGAAAGGCTGAAGTATCAAAATGAACCCACCCGTGATTTATTGTTAAATAAAATGGACTACAGCTACTTTAAACTTATCATTTTGACAACAGACATGTTTAATTAAGCCGTGTGTATTACTGCAATTTCATGCACTGCTGGATTTGTCCTTGATTATGACCCTTAAGCCCAATGTTCCGAGCTGATGGATATTCCCTCCTGCAATGTTTCAGCTTTTCTGAACTGCTTTGACAAGATACGCGGGCAAATGGGAGAGATGTTTTGTATGGATGACATATGTGATGAGGAACAACACGTTGGCGGAGCTGGGTGTTGCAGTCCTCATTAATCGCTGGAATGAAGTAGCAAACGTTGCCTCATGAAAATGCTTTCTTGTGCATGTTTATCAGCAATAAAAAGTATGCAGCTAATTACATACCTTAAATAAGACCAATTGAAACCAGTCTAATTGCTTCGGCGTCGATGGAGGCAAGATTGAAAGCCTTGTAAATATGTAATTTGTAGTTGTACAGTGCGCATAATAAACTATTTAAAATACGAGAATTACATGTTTACATATTTGTTTCTAAACACTGTATAAATTAGTCAGAAATGCACAGGCATAGTCAAGGCAGTCTTTTACCTAAAATGACAGAACTATAAAGTTTTACCACAGGTTTAAACGTAATTTGCTTTTACCGGTGTATCACTGTGTGTACTTCATCCATAGCAATCCCACCAATCGGTCCCAAAACATCAAAGTTAGATAGTAAATACCGTAAACTTACTCCTTGTAAATCTTTACAAACATTTACCGAAAGAACCAAGCAGGCCTGACTTATTGCATGATCCAAATTTACTTCATAACTTGCCATTTTTAGCATGTAGCTTGCTAGCTTGAAGGTTGTTGTTGTTGTTGTTGTTGTTGTTGTTGTTTCCCGCAGCAAAGGGATTTTGAGAACAGTAACACACAGAGAGTGGAAGCGGAGGGGCAAAGCCTGACATTGTGCTGGATGTCAGGCTTTATCCTGGAAATGTACTTCCGTTGATCCAGACTAGCATGAGTATAAAATCAAGTAAGTCCACTGTACTTTGACACTATTCTAATTCTGTTGCGGTGGCAGGGAGCCTACAAAAATAGTTTAAAAAGTAATTGTCCATGACCTTTCAAAGCAATATGGTAGGCCTACTCGTATGTATCAATAATATGTATTTATATTATATTATTTATGCACATAACATGGACGTGGGGAAGTGAGGGTGCTGAGGGGGGGCAGCGGGCACCTCCTAAAACCAGGTGTTATAAAAACTGGTCATCAACTGGTAAATAGGTTTAAACTTATTGTCAAAACTATTGTGGTTCCCCTTGCTTACTGGGATTAGGGTTGCACGATATTGACAAAATGTGATATTGCGATATCGATTATGAATATTGCGATACCGATATTAATTTTGATATTTTTAAACATATGTATAATTACAAAAGTTACGGGAAAACACATCAAAATAGATTCATAACAAATAAAACAAGTTTTCTTACAACACAAGGTTTATTTCAACTGACTGACATGAATAAATAAATAAGGACCATGTCTACAGAACAGGACATGTTTTACTGGTTGTACAGTACAAAATATATAAATAAAGACAACAGGACACCCGTGGTACGCTCCATAGGGTTTGTCAAGTAGTGGACCAGTGCGCTAACGCGCACTAACGTGCAAGTGGCACGGTAACTGTCCAATGAAATGATGATCATTATAGCGTTTTAAGCGGGCTCTAAATCGAACACAACTAAGCCACACAGCCAACGGACGGGACGCAGCGCTCCACAATATAAACAAAATATTGCATACTTATCTTTTGACACACTCTTTCGATATAATACTGCGCAATGTGATATCGCGATAACGATATTGAGTTGATATATCATGTTCCCCTAACTGGGATACAGGCTATATGTGTAATACACAAGTATTTGGGTGGGAAAAAGGATGTCTGACTGAATGTGAAGGCGGCCAGACGTATCTGCCAGAGCAAATGAATAATTAGCTTGTGGGTTTGTCTGGTTTACAGGCTATATTGTAGCTACTTCAGCAAAAAAAAAAAAAAAAAAAAAATTTATTTACTTCATTAATAAATGAGTACATTTTTGTTTGTTAAACTGTAAGAAGTTAAAGTTATTTTGAGCACAGAAGGTTGTCTACATAAGTGTTGTCAGGTTATAGGGGCAAAGGCAACCACTCTTGTGCATCCTATGGAAGACTCCTTTTTCTCAGGATCCACCTTAATCATTCATGTGCATCCTACTCTTGCCTGCTTCAATCACTACTGTGATACTGTATTTAATGGATGGGACATTGGTTGACATTCTCAGCGGGATTCTTTATTCTGCACCTTAAGAGAAGATAGAGAAGACAGCCTGCTAAAGCTTTAATGAGTGCTCTGGGAGGCCACATGATGCGGTTACAGTGTCTTTTATAAACTTGAATGCATGTGTTTGAATGTGTGAGAGGAATAGCTTGTTTACGACCAAAATTAATCTAGCTAGCATGCTTATGCTAACCTTGGTAATGACAATAAAGTTCACTCAGTGCTTTAATTTCCAAATGTTGGCTCATGAATGAGGAATTATAGGCATAATGTACAGATTACTTTTCAGTGGGATCACTCAATGTAAATGTTGATGGTCCTGGATTAGAAACCATTACTCAATTTATTTCCTTTCCTACACTTTTCTGTTGCTTTCTAACCGTTTCAATCCGTTCCCAGTATGTGTCCAAATGAAATTAATCCGTCTCTATCTCCAACCTTTGCTACTGTAGGCTCTCTGCCATGTCTTTTATTTATACACTCCCAACCTGAGGGGTAACCCTCTTCAGGCCACCAGCTCTCCCTTATCCTCTATTCTTGCCCTTTTCTATCCCCATTTGTCTTAACAATAAGACCTGCGTGTATCACATCTGTTCACTGCACTGCTGAACTGATGATGTGCTCCAAGACAAAATATATATATATATATATATATATATCTCCTGTATTTCATCTGTGAGAAAATAAAACATTCTGCAATCAGATGCATAGGTTCAAGCATCTTCCACTGTGAAATCTGAAAGCTTAATGATACATCATTATGACATGTTTTTATTGATTTACATGGAAGTTTGACTACACCTGATTTTAGTTTTAAAATGCAGTGTTACTGGAATGTGTTTTATAACGTGGGAAGAGCATTTTACAGGTTCAGGAGTAAACACTATGTCAGCGTTACAGTTATCACAAGGAAAATAGGTGTTGCCATGATAAGCATGGCTTTCAGCGAGACTGTTACAGCACAAAGCAGCACCACTTGTACTGGAACAATGTATTCTTTTGCAACATGTTTTTAGAGAAAACATGAATGTTATCTATTGGGAGTTTAGCTATTTGTTTCGTCCTCTTGTTTGTGCCACATTCAGTGGCCCAATCCCAAAGTGAGCCCTGAGGACTAAGAACTAAAGACTCACAGACTTAATTGATCTCAGGTGCTAAGTGAGTTTGGCCACATGGGCTCAGATAGGTATAAATGGGATTGGGACAGCACTTCACGAGATCACATGTTACCTTGGCGACGTTTAATAACAAAGACGTTGCTAACACTTGCCGGTTTGGGAATTTTCATTTTAAGTTTGTTGCTTTCCACACGGCCAAGGCACAGAAGCCAACAGGTTGGCTCTGTGTTCCATGGTCGTGTGTCGTGCTGTTGTTTACCTTTGTAATTCCCGGATTTCCCTATGGTCTCCGCAGTAAATGTCACAACATTTTTTTCTCAACCTTTGAGATCCCTGGCTAAGTGCTCAGGTGGTTAAAATTATCAGGTGTTTGCAATCATGATGTGTAGTAAAAGGGAACCTTTTACTACACATCACCATGAGGTTGACATTTGTGGTTTTAAGAGAAATCTCAACAACACAAACCACTCCCTAAAAATTGGTACAGACATTCATGCTTCCTTCAGAAAGGATTTTAATAACTTGGGTGGTCCCATGTCTTTTCCTATAGTGCGATCATCAGGTCAGAACTTACATGAGTCCATTAGGTCTACTTGATAGGCCTACTTCTTTACAACCAAATACCTGCAAAACTAATGACATTCCCATTAGCCCCAGCTGTGGGAACATGCCAAAACCAGTTGGAAGCTAGCGGTGCGCGACCATGGACAGTGTAGTTCTTTTATAGCCAAACAGTGTAGTTCTTTTATAGCCTAAAAAACGAATGGAAAAATCCAATAGACCTTTTTCACGGCAGACATGTTGACATGTCAGAGTAGGAAAAGCACAGGTGTATTCAAAACCATTAATGATGGCTGCATTCCACTTAGGAGAGGCCCTGGTGTTGTGCATGCTGACTCACTGAAATAGCTTACTGGGACACTTGATGGAATTGAGCCATCGTTAAGGTTATCAATGTCAACTGTGCTTTTCCTACTATGACAAGTCAAAATGTCTGCTGTGAAAAAGGTCCATTGGCTTTTGGTCGAGGGAACCAGGGCAAGCTAACAACGTATGGGATTATTTTTGTGTCTTTAATTCCAAGCAAAACTTCTCAGGTATCAAACAAAAAACACTAACTCAAGCAAAAAAAGTGTCACCTCAAAGGTAAAATTTTAAACTTGCAAACAAAACATTTGTGTAGTTGTAAACTATTGGTCTTATATTTGTTTGATATTGTGTCCTTTTGTTTCCAGTTCCCTCTGCTTCTTTCTCCATGATCAGTCTTTTGCTCTCTCCATCACGTTTGCAGTTCTGCTCCCAGCTTTCTCGTTTGCGCTTCCAGAGTCTTTGTTTGCGATTCTGACACAAAGCTCTCGCGTGGGCGGGTCTTACAGGGGTGCGTCCCCATTGGCTAATGAGTGTTAAGGGAAAGTTTGAGTGACAGCTTCGTTGTTTCGTTGTGTTAAGTTACTAGCTAGCTAGTAAAGCTGTTTAAGTTAGCATTTAATGTTAGCTAACTGCTAACGTTATCTAAAACTTGTAGCCAGCAGCTACGTTACTGAGCTAATTTGCCATGGGAATCATGTATTCTTCGTGAGGCCTTCCTCAATTGAGCTGTATTAATTATTGTCTTCTCTCTGTAGAGACCTGCAGGACCCGAGCAGAGCTACGATGCTCTCCCAGGTAACGTTAGGTCAGTAACGTAGCTATATGGTCTGTTAGGAAAAATTATTATCCAGCTAACTACAAATTGTTGTGGTTGCTATTGGCCTGATAATACACAATACTAATATTGGTTAAGTTGTACAATGTAGAAGCTGTGAATACAATGTATTATATCTATATGTTGACACATACAGTACAAATGCAGTGTTAGCACTGCTTAACTGGTTCATCTTTATAGTTTTGTGCTCATCTGTACTTTCCTAGTTATGACAAAGACTGGCTATCCTAACTCTAATTACATGTCTTCTGTTGCATTTGCAAGCAGGTCAGCATAAGGACAATGTTCATAGTGTTTTTAAAGCCTACACATTTGCTAATGGCTACTTAAAAGCAAGATATTTTAATTGTAAATCACCCAAGCTTAGAAGCTGCAGTTATCAATATAAACTTTGTTACCATTTGATATATATATATATATATATATATATATATATATATATATATATATATATATATATATATATATATATATATATATATAATCAATACTTACACTTTATTAATCTTGTAGGAATCCGCCGTGGAGTGGCTTGTGTCCTCCAGACCAGACTCTGAGTCTCTTAATGTTAATTTACCTGCACTGAGGCAGAGCTGTCACTCAAACTTTCCCTTAACACTCATTAGCCAATGGGGACGCACCCCTGTAAGACCCGCCCACGCGAGAGTTTTGTGTCAGAATCGCAAACAAAGACTCTGGAAGCGCAAACGAGAAAGCTGGGAGCAGAACTGCAAACGTGATGGAGAGAGCAAAAGACTGATCATGGAGAAAGAAGCAGAGGGAACTGGAAACAAAAGGACACAATATCAAACAAATATAAGACCAATAGTTTACAACTACACAAATGTTTTGTTTGCAAGTTTAAAATTTTACCTTTGAGGTGACACTTTTTTTGCTTGAGTTAGTGTTTTTTGTTTGATACCTGAGAAGTTTTGCTTGGAATTAAAGACACAAAAATAATCCCATAACAACGATGCTAACTTGCAGTTTAGCCTACAGAAATACGGCATCCCTGCAACACTCTATAGACTCACTCTTGTAAACTTGTAAACTGTGTATTTTGAGAAAAAAATAATACCTCAACAGTCAAGTTAAATCATAAAAAAAAAAAAAAAAAAAAGGATTTTTTCATCCACAAACAATGAGAATCACTGGTTTGTTGGCTGGAAAAAAAAGTCACAAAAGAGGTCCTACAAGTCACCAAATCTAGCGAGAAAGTCGCCAAGTTGGCAACACTGGTCAGGTGGTCTGCGAATTAAAGACTATTTACCCTAGTTATACAAACAATTTACCAATCAGAGGTCAGTAGGCAGGATTAACAAATCTTCCTACGTAGCTAGCTAGCTAGCTAATTGGCAAGTCGACAGAAATAACAACTCTTAACTCAACATATTTCTTTGATCAATGTAAAAAAACTAACAGCTCGTAGCAACCACTACTGCAGCTTCTGTGTGAACTGAAAAGGATGTCAGTGGGATGGATATGTTACTTCTCCTGCAAAACAAAAAACAATCCACCCTCTTAACATGAACACAATCAGGCTTAATTAATGAAGTGAAACAAAATAGCAATTCACTCATACTGATTTCCCCCATTTTCCCTTAATGAAAGCTTTTATGTTTATTGTCTGGCATGTCTTCTTGCAAGAAGTCACAAAGGAAATGATTGGTTTTCTGTTTTTCATAATAAATAAAAAGAAAAGCAGGGTAATTAGATTGTGTAGTAATAGCTACTGGATGGAGGATAGCGTACCACCTACAGAAACTGGTGTCCCAGACGTTATTAAACGTGTCCAAATGGGTCACAGGTGTTATCTCTGCAACTGGCATTTGTCTTGTTAAGGTATCCATAAGATCCTGACGCCTACAAGTCGTGTATTGCCCCCTTGACCAGCTCAATTACTTTTGAAAAATGTAATGCTTTCCTTGGAAGACTTAATGAAGACGACAGTTCATCGCTTCTCTTATCCATTAAGTAAAGTCTCTGAGGGTTGGATTATTCGCACATTCTTATTAGGTTCGACATCCTATTCTGTGCAGTATTCTTATGATGAATTTGACTGAATGGTACTGTATGTGATGAAGACCCATTTCCAGTGTGTTGTCTCTCGGATTCTGCTATGAAATTGAGTTCACATAAATTCTGAATCACAATTTCAATTCCGAAACAGTGTTTTCTCCGAATCTCAATATATTACTGCCATGTCTCATACTTCTTCTTTATGTTATACATTTCTTGTCTGCTTTTGGGTTTTTGCTGACTTGCTCCTATCAAAGTCTTGAAGGATGTTTCCAGTTAAAGTTTAGAGTTACATCAGAAATCACCACTTCTCCTGGCATGTGTTATCTTTAGGGAGGCATTTATTTGAAGTGTTGGTGTCACCTCAGAGCTTTCTGTTACAGTGGCAATAAGATACAGCAATACTGTGTGTGTGTGTGTGTGTGTGTGTGTGTGTGTGTGTGTGTATTTACTGAGACAAGGGGAAGGAGACAGAGAGAAGAAGCACCCTTCCACCTCATCTCTCTCCCCCTCCCACACACCCATTTTCTCTCCTCCCATGCCATCCTTTCCATTACAATGATAATAGGATTTGGAGGGCTGCATTATTGCTGCTGTCTGAGCTGGGCCTTGTGATATCCCTGTTCGCACCGCTCCTCCTGACTTGCATGTTAAGGCGCTTGACACACCAAGCCGATAATCGGCCGTTGGACAGTCTGGCGAGGTCAGTGACTCGAGTCTGTTCGGTGTGTTCCGTGCCGTCGTCCGTCCGAGAGGCCGTCGGCCTTCATTTTGGCCGATTTGACATGTATAATCGGCGGGGCGGGCACTGCCGGCAGTCTGACTCAAATGACCAATCTGATTGGTAGAGTGCTAACCCGGAAACGGGGAGCGGAATGAACGTGACTAGAGTCTCTCAAAATCTGACGAAAATCTTTTAAACTGACCTTTGTTGGTCTGAAATGAAGACAGATTCAGCAACTGCATGGCCTATTTCTCACTTAAAATGTTTTCAGAAACACGTTTCAGTGAACTATTTTAGTACAATATGAGATCGTATTCTGAACAAGCCGCCATGACAGTCTGTCTTTGAATTTCCGGAGAAACCAGACCCACGTGATGCGTTCGTCCAATCAGCTGCTGGTTTTCATTTTTGGGCGACAATACAGATTAGCGCCGCCTGCTGTTATGGAGACGTATTACGTCTCATCGCTTTGGTGTGTTCAGAGGCACTTTTTTGACCAATTCGGGTAGACTGATCAGTCCAACTGCCTTTTCTGCCGAGGGTCGGCCGTATGGTCGGCTGTATGGTCTGTGTGTCTGCAGCTTTAGTCTCCTGATTCATACTCTATTCGCAAAGGCCTCCATTAAAGACTAAGGGGAGTCGTTTGGTTCAGGGTTGTTACAGCCCTCTGCAATATGGACTGCTGAGTTTTATTTTTGGCTGACTGACCAGTCAAAAAAAAACTGATCTGAGCTACCGGGCACTCCTGTTTAATGGCTGCTCTGCTGCAGCCCCAAGCGAGGCTTATTTGTTCAGACGGAGGTTATGTTTATGGCCATTCATAAGGGCAATTTTGAAAAGCCATAATTTCCAATGCACAGTGCTGCCTTTAGAGTTTTGCACTCATTTTTAACAACTGAGAAGTGGAGCGAAAGATCAGAACTGAAGCCAAGTCCCCACTGAAGACAATACACAGTATGGTAACCAGTGATAACATGGCAACAGCATAGAGCATCATCACAGTCTGCTGCATAACAACATATTAAGTTGTGTCTGTTATGCTGTTTATATTTCTACAAGTCATAGTACTGTTTATTAAATAGCATGTGTATTAAATAATGTTATTTAAAGGTTACTTTTTATTTAATTGACTTCTTTTCTGTTAAACAGTACTTGCAAAGTGGTAAAATACAATTATGTCTAAAAGGAAATTATGTAACATTGAGGCTGTAATTTGGCACAATGGTGAGCCAAATGCTAATATCAGCATGCTGTGTACATGCACACAATGAGGAATGATTATTGCATGCTCACATTTGCTAATTAGCAGTAAACACAAAGTGCAGCTGATGCTAATCACAATGCCATTAGTTTTGCAGGTATTTAGCCAAAGTATTGGACAAATTAAGCATTTTGCAAGATGAAAGGTTAATAGATCACCAAAGTTATTATAATTTATCCTGAGGGGAACAGGAGTGTGTGTACCAAATTTCATGGCAATCAATCCACAGTCAAGACATTTCACTAAGCACCATTATTAGTACAAATGGCATGGCAATCTATCTAATAGTTAAGACATGTCAGTCTGGAGCAAATGGTGGATCGATCATCGAATCAACAAACCAAATAGTGTGGCTAAAAATAAACCCTAACACTGACCCAAACAGTTATCTCTGCTACACCTAACCCCCACTGCAGAAAGTATCTAACGAGAAGGAAACACTGGGAAACATAGTTCAACACAAAACCTGTACATTTAAATGGTTTGCCCCCCGCAAAAAAAACCAAAACAAATCAAACAACATATTTTCTCTTTTTCTCTATAGAGGCATCTCTCCATGTTGATAGTTTTGGTTTTGCTGGTGCAGGTTTCTGGCCCTGTCTTTATGTTTAACACAACCAATGAAGTTATTTCAACCTGTGCAGCAGCTGCATGCAAGAACTGTGTTTAACTAAACCTCTTGTCTGCAGTCTCCCCTGTGCCAGCTCCTCTATACCCAACCATTACCACATCCAAAACAAGCTGGCAGATGTGCGTTTTCAGTGGAACCTTTGGCTCATTAAGCTGCTGTTGTTGATGGACTCAAGGAGTCCACTCAGGGCTCTCCTCAGTCTGATTAGTCTGAAAAGTCTCTCTGAGGATAGCATAATTGTAATTACCAGCTTTTTCATCACTTTCAGATTGAAATTGCTTTGATGAGACAACTTGTTGCCTCTTAAGGAAATAATGATCTCAATGGCCTTCAGTCTTCTATGATGGCTGCTTATCATCTCTCCATCTGGGGAATCTACTCTGGCTTATATCTTGACTGCTATAATTCTCATTTTATTTACGTTGTCTGCTTAGCAAAGGTTACGTGAGTTGTTTTAAATATATATTTAATCAAATGTAAGTTCCTCCAGCCAATAATGTTCCCATTCTAAGAGGCAATCATCTGGACCAAATCAAAGAAAATTACATTACATAGGATACCCATCTACAATCTAAATCTTACAGTCTCTGAGAGGCAACCTCATTTCCCCTGAGACATTTACAGGCTTTAAAATCCTAATGTTCTTTCAGAGGATTATACCTGCAGCCATGAACAAAGAAGTATTTTCTAAGGTAAATGTATAGACCCACACTCTGCTGGATCCACAATTATATCTGGTAGTGATTTCCCTGGCTTAGCAGAGCATGACAATAACTGACTCTTTTATCACTATAGCAACAACCTGTAGACTATAATTTACGCTGCTTGTTATTGATGGAAAAATAACAAGCCCAAGGTGAAATCTAAACTTCATCAATAATTCCCAGAACAGTAAAATGTGTTATCTTTTTCTGATCATTATGGTAGAGATCAGTAAGAATTTGTTTCTGTGTTCACTGTGTCACTGTTTTATAAAACCACAGTACAAAGACTGCACTACTTAAAGTGATGAATGACCTGCTGTTTGCTGCTGATGCTGGAAAATCCTCAGTTTTAGTTCTGATAGATCTAAGTTTAAGTTATCTATGCATTTAATACTGTTGACCATTCTGTTTTGTTGGAAGGTCTCAAAGACTGGGTTGGCATCTCTGCTATAGTTTTAAAGTGGTTTTATTCCTACTTACAAGAGAGATCTTTTGGTGTAGCCATTGGTAACACGATCATCGTCTGGGAGGATTACCTGTGGGGTACCTCAGGGATCTGTCTTTGGACCACTCTTGTTCTTTTTCTGCATTTTACCCCTGGGGCAAGTCATCCGCAGCTTTTACTCAAGTACTGTACTTAAGTACAAATTTGAGGTACTTGTACTTTACTTGAGTCTTTTCTTTTCATGCCACTTTCTACTTATACTCCACTACATTTTAGAGAGAAATATTGTACACTTTACTCCACTACGTTAATTTGACATCTTTAGTTACTGGTTACTTTACACATTAAGATTTTTGCACACAAAACACATGTAGTTTATAAAATACAATGTTTTATTATAAATTAAACTACCCAACAATATATAGGCCTACAAGTACAGCTGAAATGATTAACCCATTAAACACTTTGATAATTGACATAACTGTTTTGATCATTTCCAGTTTCTAAAATTTTAAGATCTAAGATTTTTCTGCATTGAGTACTATTACTTTTAATACTTTAAGTACATGTTCCTGATTGTAATTTAATACTTTTACTTAAGTAACAATTACAATGCAGGACTTTTACTTGTAACAGAGTATTTTTACAGTGAGGTATTAGTACTTTTACTTAAGTAAAGTATCTGAATACTTCTTCCACCACTGATCCGCAGGCATAATGTGAGCTCCTAATCATATGCCAATGATACTCAATTGTATCACTGTTTTAACCACAATAACTTATATCAAATCAATAAACTCAACAGCTCCATCCTTGACCTCAAATGCTGGATGGCCCACAACTTCCTGCAGCTAACACAGTTGTCCAGTCTTTTTTCCTGCAGTTCAGGAGACTCTCC